>NW_020954577.1:21574872-21578229 GCF_900497805.2 Vombatus ursinus | reverse complement strand
GAAGAAGAAGAAGAAGAAGAAGAAGAAGAAGAAGAAGAAGAAGAAGAGACAGAGACAGAGAGACAGAGACAGAGGGACAGACAGAAAGAGACAGAGACAGAGAGATAGAGAGACAGCCAGAAACAGAGAGATAGAGAGACAGAGATAGAGAGAGACACACACACACACACACACACAAGCATTGCTTGACTCTACCAAGGTGACTACCCTTTGGTGCTCACAACTTTTGGGGACTTTGGTGTTGGGAGTGAATTACAAGGTTTGGAGTGAGCCTTCTTTTTGAAGTTTAGGGAGCAAACTCAGTCAATTCAGTCCAATTCCACAAACATTTACCAAGTACCTATTAAAGCTGTGGGCCTTTTTCATAGATACAGTGCTGGAGTAGACCTCAGAGAAATCCACTCCAAGCTCCTCATTTGACAGATGAGGAAACTGAGGCCCAGAGATGTGAAGTGACAAAGCCCTTAAGTTAGTAAATGAAAGAGCTGAAATTCAAGCCCAGGTCTGCTGAAGTCAGAGCCAATCGGTCACTCCATCTGTCAATAAATATTTATGAAATACTTATATGCCAGGCACTATGTTCAGTGCTGAGAAAGGCAAGGAGAAACAAGGCAACTAGCTGGTGCAGGGATAGAACACCAGGTCTGGAGTCAGGAAGACATCTTCCTGAGTTCAAATCTGGCCTCAGACATGTCCTAGCTGTGTGAATTTGGGCAAGTCACTTTATCGTGTTGGCCTCAGTTTCCTCATTTATAAAATTAGCTAAAGAAGGAAATGGTCAACCACTCTAGCGGCTTTGCCAAGAAAACTCCAAGTGGGGTCATGAAGAGCCAGATACAATTGAATAACAGCAGCACCCTCAAGGAGAAAATGTGCAATTGTCTATGTAGACAAATGGAAGGTAACCTCAGAGGGAAGGCTGGGGTGGGGAGGGCTGGAGATGAGGCCTGCAAAAGGCCCCCTGTGGAAAGCAGGATTTGAGCAGAATCTTAAAGGGAGTCAGGGGGCAGAGATGAGGTGGGTGAGCTTTCCAGCCATTGAGAAGAGCCAGGGCAAAGAGTGTTGAGTGGAAGGAACAGCAATTAAATCAATGTGGCTGGAATTTGCAGTGTGTAGAAGGCAGTAAAGTTTAAGAAGACTTGAAAGGTAGGAAGGGGCCAGGTTGTACAAAGCTCTAAATGCCAGATGATTTTGCATTCACTTCTGGAAGTGATAGGGAGCCAGGGAGTTTATTGAGTCTATATATAACATTATCAAGCCTACTCTTGAGAAGAATCACTTTGGCTGCTAAGTAGAGTGGCTTAGGGTTGGGAAAGACAAGACAGAGACCAATTGGAAGCTTATTGCAATGGTTCAGGTGAATGGTGATGAGGGCATGTACTAGAGTGGTGGCTGTGGTAGTGGAGAGAAGGGTATACACACACATACACCCATAGGAGAAAGATGTTATGTAGAAATGAAAAGATTTGGTAACAATTTGGACACACAGGGTTAGTGAGACTGAGAAAACTAATGACAACAGCCTCTGTGACAAGGAGGATGGTGAAGTCCTTGGCAGTAATAATGATAATAATACCAAGTAGCTGTAGGAAAATTGCTGGGCAGCTAGGTGGTGCAGTGGACAGAACACTGGTCTGGGAATCAGGAAGACTCATTTTGAGTTCAAATCACTTCCTAGCTATGTGACCCTGGGCAAGTCACCTGTTGGCCTCAGTTTCCTCATATGTAAAATGAGCTAGAGAAGGAAATGGCAAACCACTCCTGTATCTTTGGCAAGAAAACCCCAAATGGGGTCATGAAGGACTGGAAACGCCTGAAACTGAACCGACTCAATAACAAAAATAAGGCTGTTAAGAGGAGAGAGTTTGGGGAAAAAGAGAATTTGTTCTGATTGAACATCGTGAGCTAGAGAGACCGGTTCTACCTAGATGTGGAGGGCACTGGATACCGGGCGGAGGCTTTTTAATTTTATCCTGGACGTCATAGGGAACCCTCGAAGGCTCCCTCGGTAGTGGTATGAAGACAAAACTCTGCTACTCTTCCTTTTAAGAATTAGAGAAGCAGCAGAGAGTGAGCTGGATTTGCAATTCAAACTAGGTGAGAAACTCTGTTATTTACTTCCTGTGTGAACTTCCACAGGCCATTTCTCCTTTTGAGTCCTCAGTTTCCTCATCGGTAAAATGAAGAGATTGAGTTGTATTTATGTCAGATCTTTAACCACTCATCGGTCCTTTAGCAAATGCTTGCTATGTAAATTACAGTCCTCATCCTCAAGGGGCTTCCATTCTATTGGGAGAGAAGACAATACAGGAACCACAAAAATCACATGCTTCTGTTTTCTCCTAGAGTATGGAAATTTTACTAAGGACAGCGAGGGAAAAGAACGTACCTACTCTCTCTCCAGTAGAGCTCCCCCCCTCCCCACTCCCACAATGCCGGCAGGGGGTTAGGCAGATGCTTCTCCGTCTGGGTTTTCCTTTGTCCACGAAGATCCCAAGAGGCAGAAAGCTAATAGCAGCAGCAGCAGCAGCAACAGCTTTTCTGGAGGTCCGCTGGAGCCCCGTCAAGTCAGAAGGGAAGTGTAGGGGGCAGGCAAGCAGCTCGCTGTTCTGTCCAGGGACAGGCGTTGCCCCCTTTTCGTTGACTGAGAGGTTTGCATGGGGTCTCCCAGAGCCGAAGTGACCTAGGCTGTTGGGGGAGTGAGTACGAGCTCCTCGACGTCCGCCCAGCAGGGCTGGAGGAGAGCAGATCTAGCTTCCGAGGAAGACTGGCGTCGCACGGAGGTGACTGTTCACCGTCAGTTGGCCCCTTGGACAGTTCCCGGCAGGTGCCAGGAGAATGCTCGCTTCGCCTATTTTGTGGAGCGTGGGCTCCCTCTAATCCTCATTGTTTCGATGAAAGACAAGGGTCAAACCAGGCTTGATAACGTTCGGGCTGCACTGGGCGGGAAGGGGAGATTTAGGTGGGGAAGGAAGGAGGGAGGGCTTTCCTCGGCCCAGCCAAGCTCCAGCTCAGGCCGTCAGGGGCCTGGAGAGGCCCCATCAGAATGGGTCGATTCCGGTCCTCTACTGCGAGGGTAAGAGGAGCAGGAGGAGGGGAAGAAGGGGAGAGAGGGAATGACTACTTGATCTGACCCTGTCACGCACTGATGGGAGAACCTGCCTTATTTAGGTTTCACAGGATAGGGGGTAAGTTAGAGAGATGAAAATAAGAAAGCGAAAGAGGGAAGTAAGAAGTGCAGAGAGGGAAAAAGGATACAGGGAAGGAGAGGGAAAAGAGGGAGGAGGCAGAACGTGAGAGAGATGGGAGGGAGAGAGAGAGAGAGAGAGAGAGAGAGAGAGAGAGAGAGAGAGAGAG
>NW_020954577.1:21569871-21574862 GCF_900497805.2 Vombatus ursinus | reverse complement strand
GAGAGAGAGAGAGAGAGAGAGAGAGAGAGAGAGAGAGAGAGAGAGAGAAGCACCGGAGGATTAGCTTGTAAATCCATATCCAGCCCCATCCTCGCCTAGACATCACCCCACTCCCCGCCTTCTCCATCCGGGGTCCGACAAAGCTTTCCGAACCAACCCTGTCCCCACCCGGCCTGAGGTAGGCCAGGTAGCTCTGGGGATCATGTGGGACCCTTTGGTCAATGGGTCCCCCGAGCCCCCAATGAACTAGGCTTTGAACCCCCTCCCCCACCTCCAGGGTGTTGTCTAGCCTCTCTCCCTCTCTACTCCCTTCTCCAACTCCCCTACCCCCTCCCCCAGGCAGAGCGAGCTAGGAACACAGAGCTCAAGGTTCCCGCCCCGTCTATGTAGCCCAAGCCTTGACCCTGAGGGCGCCGCCAAGAGGAGGTGAGCTCCGACTCGGGCTCTGATTTGAGGCTGGGAGGTGAGGTTAAATATGAGGGATGGATGTGTATGGGGGGGGGGGTCCTCCTTAGGTGACTGATGGCGACCGGGAGGCCCTGGAGGAGAGGAGGGAGGGAAGGAAGACGAGGAGGGGTAAAGGACTCCGAGAAGGCAGGCGTCGAGGTCGTCAGTGCACTCCGCAGCTTCAGGGAGATCGAGGTTCTCCACCCCTCCACCTCGCTGCCCCAAAGTCTCGAGTCCTGCTCTTCCTCTCCTCCCCCACACAGAGTCTGCCTTGGAAGTTGCCGCCCAGCAGGCTGGCCACCTCCCGCTCCTCCTCCCCTTGTGTCGTCCCCCACCCTCCAGCCCCGCTGGTTTCCAGCCGAGAGAGACGAGCAGCAGCAAAGCCGGGAGAGGGGGCCGCTCGGGCTCCTCCCCGCGCCCGCCGCCGCCGCCGCCGCCGCCGCCGTCTCTGCTGCTGCCTTGGACTTCGTGTCCCGCCTCCCAGTGCATGCCCTGGAGGGTCTCAATCCCCGCTTGTCTAGGTCTCGGAGCTTGTCTCTCTGTCTCTCTGCGCTTCTTTTTGGGTATCGGCTCTCTCTTCTGGCCCTCGCTGGAGCCTCCTCTAACCTCCCTCCACCTTCCCAGCCCCTTGAGCTCTCCAGTTTCCTGCGATGTGAATCCAGCTGGCATCGGGGCGGCCTGGGGCTTCCTTGAACTGCGCCCACTGCTGGGTGCAAGCACGGGAGGCGTTTCGGAGTCGCTGCCTCTCAGGCTGAGCAAGTCCGAGGAACCCACCCGCCTCTGCTGAGGCATGGAGGCGAAGCGCCCGCCGGGGGACCGCCGGCCCGCCACCCGGCACCAACCCTTATAGCTCTATTCTACATGGAGCCTTCCTGGAGAGGGACCCGGTCGCCTTCCCACTCTGCTCGGTGCGGTACGTGTAAGGGTGCCTGCCTGCCTACCTCCTCTCATCTTTCTCTCTTCTCTATTCTCTCTCTTCCACCCCCCTCCCCCCGTCCTTCTCTGTCCTCTCCTCTCCTCTTCTCTTCTCCTCCCACCCCTCTCTTCTACTAGGTAGACTGGGACGGAGAAGGGAGGAAAGAGGAAGGGGAAGTGAAGAGGCTCCTTGGAGAAAGAAAGGAACACAATATCTGGGGCGACCCTCAGCTCCTCCACCCCTTTCTAGAGCTGCGCCAGAAGTTAGCGACGGGCGTTTATTCTGTGGTTGAGAAAGTGGATGCTGAACCTGTGTGTTGTGTGTTGTGTTGTGTTGTTGTGGTGGTGGTGGTGGTGGTGGGGTGTGTGTGTGTGTGTGTGTGTGTGTGTGTGTGTGTGAGAGAGAGAGAGAGAGAGAGAGAGAGAGAGAGAGAAAGAGAGAGAGAGAAAGGGGTCAAGTGTGCACACTGATTTTTCCACATTTTTCTGTATGCAAATCTCACGACCTCCCCCTCCCCATTTCTGGAGAAGCCGGTGCTTCTCTCTGTCTGTCTGTCTGTCTCTCTCTGTCTCTGTCTCTGTCTCTCTGTCTCTGTCTCTGTCTCTCTCTGTCTCTCTCTCTCTCTCCGTCCTTCTCCCTCTCTCTCCCTCTCCCTCCTCCCTCTCACTTCTCCACTTTCCTTCCCTCCCCCTCTCTCCTCCTCTCCCCCCTGTCCCCGTCCCCCTCCCGACCGGTCTCTCGGCTGCTGTGTGCGTGGAGAGGGACTGGCTGGGCTGCTGGGGAGCCAGCAGCCACCTTGAGTCCGAGTAGCCCTGCCTGCTATAAAGCAGAAGGAAAAGCACGTTGGCGGCCAGCGGGACTAACAGCTCCAGCCCAGTGCGCACGCCACTGATCTCGGCGCTCAGCGCTCGGCGGTCTCCAGCCTTCGGCCACCCCCGACCTGGTGGGCCAGGAGCGCAGGGCGCAAGGGACTCTCGCAGTCCTTCAACCCCGGCCACTGGCTCTGTCTCCTCCGGCGGGCGCAGGCTCGACTGGCTTTTCGGAGTTCTTTCTTTTTCTCGGGGGTTCGCTTTTTTGGCCGGCGGTGCCCCAGTGTCTGCGTCTCCCTGTCTCCTTGTGTGCCGGGCTAGCCTTGCCGGGCGGTCATGGGTTCTATCATTTCATCTTTGTTTAGGCTGGTGAGAGATCTCCTTCCTCTGTGAAGCGGCCGTCAGGGGCATCTATGTTCTTGAGCGAACAGAGACTCAGCGCAGGCGAAGGCGAGGAAGTTTGAGACGCGGGAGGATGCGGGCTGCGTTTTGGTACGTTATTCTCCTCTGGCAGCCCACCCTCTACCTGGTGAGTTTCGCACTGTCTCGGCTCTTCTGGCATTTAAATGGAGGAAAGGGAAGCGGGGCCGGGGAGGATGGGGATCGGGGCCTGGGGGTAGAGAGAGAGAGAGATATGCTTCTCCAGGCGACTCCTGAGAGCTGGGCGGGGAGGGGATTCGTTGGAACAGTGAGGCGAAGTTGGCCGCCTGCCTCCGGCTCGATTTTCGGTAGGGTCCCTCACCCCTTTCCCTATCCTGTCTGCCCCTTTTCTTGTGCTTCGAAGGAGCCTGCTGAGAGGGCCTTGAGCCCCGTCCAGCCAGATGCGGAGGGAAAGGATGAGGGGTGTGTGTGTGTGTGTGTGTGTGTGTGTGTGTGTGTGTGTGTGTGTGTTCGCGCGCGCTCCTGTGTAGATGTGCTTTCTCTGAGGGGAGAGGGCGGGCTCTGATGGAGAGGGGCCACAGAGCGGGCAGTGCGCTCAGGAAGTTTCTGGCACAGGTAATAAATAGGAGGAGATAGAGACCTTGCGCCTGGCTGGTGACTTTGAAAGTTCCCCAGCGGGGATGGGGAGGGGGTGGGTAACTTTCTCCGAGTTGTAGGCTTGCCTAGGATGAGTGTGCGTACTACAAGACAGGGTCACCCGCAAACGCTTCAGGCTTTCATCTGACCGCTCACATTATTCAGAAACCCAAGGCTGAAGGCCTCTTCTCTCTGCTCCCCACTTCCTCTCCGTGACCAAAGACCCGTTTCCCCTCGTTCACTCTGTCAGGAGGTCCGTCGTCCTGGCACCCGTACAAAGGGCATGGCTGGCAACTTCCACAGGTCTCGGCATAGTCTCATTCCTTCTACAGCCTTGGGGGCTTCGTGCCGCACTCCTGTTTCCGGTCGTCTGTCAGTCCGTCAGTGCTTTGGATTCTGCCGGACACCGACTCACAGAAGGGGGCTCAACAGGGCTCCATCCTGGATGTCTTGGTCATGGACTGGTTGGCTTCTGGTCTGCTATCCTTATTCTTAAGGACCGGGATATCCGGGCACAGGCCTGGTTAGGAGGAACCCTTTGTCTCTCTGACCTGGGTCTAGTGACAGTGGGGAGCCCCTGTTCTGTGTCTCCCAGCCTGGGACACCCCAGCTTTTGGATCGGGGGCTGCGTCTGGGTCAGGAGCCCGAGGAAGGCATGTAGATGAGGCCAGGACTCTGGGGTTTGGGAGAGAGAGAGAAAGAGAGAGAGAGAGCGCCAGATCCTCAGAACCCTTCACAGGTTACTGGGGATGAGAGTAACTCCACCCCTCCCCCCACCTCTACTTAGGGCCGCATTTTCCTCCTTCTGTGGCGGCTCAGGGCCGCCAGAGGGCGCTGCGTGTCAGCCTCTGGGGTTCTGGACACCTCAGGGGCAAACAGGTGAACGTAGGGGGGTCAGTGAGCAAGGGCATCGGAGTTGGCGGCTCCCACTTGCTCCTTGGTATCTCCAAAGCCACTGAGTGGCTCTCATGTGGACATCTCTTCGAGGTTCAGCCATTTCCAGTGTCCCCCCCCCCCCCTTACCTATACTAGGTAGCTGGGAATAGGTGTGTGTGTGTGTGTGTGTGTGTGTGTGTTGGGGGGGGGGACAGGGAGCCTTGCAGTGGGAAAGCAGCAAGCCTGGGAAGAGTGACCTGAGAGAAAGGAAAGCTCACACGGGAGGCGCAGGACCGGCACGAAAACAGGGTTGGGGAGGGGAGGGGAAGGCACCTGCCATCCTGAGGCCCCGAAGGGCTCTCCAGCCGTCTCGCAGGCAGGGAGGTAGGGAGGCAGGAGACTGGTCTAAACAGATCTTCTCAGAAAGTAAGACCAGGCACTCCTTGACAGGGTAGGCTTAGTTTCTTGGTCAGAGGTGGTCCAGAGCCAGATAGACGACTAAAGCAAATATTGGGGTGTGTGTGTGTGTGTGTGTGTGTGTGTGTGTGTGTGTGTCTGTGTGTCTGTGCAAGGGCGTGTGCACAGCTGAGGTATCTCTGAAATCCCTTGCCCAACAACCTGGCTCCCACTGCTGCCTTCTGAGTCCCCCAGTGCCACCACCCCAGTCTCCTTTAATTGTAAATGGGAAGCTTGGGAAACCCAATCCGGGAGCAAATTAGGTGGATCCAATTACCGCTTACTCACAGACTTCATTACCTGGAAGCCTTTTGGCAGCACTGAGAAAAGAGACGATTTCCCAATTTCTGGAAAACAATCCCCTATCTGAACAATAAAGGCCAAGCTGGAAGGGGAGGCAGGGATGCAACCCTTTTCTAGTCGTGTTAGTGTGTGTGTGTGTGTGTGTGTGTGTGTGTGTGTGTGTGTGT
>NW_020954577.1:21566602-21569861 GCF_900497805.2 Vombatus ursinus | reverse complement strand
GTGTGTGTGTGTGTGTGTGTGTGTGTGTGTGTGTGTGTGTGTACGTGTGTTGGAGGGTCGGGGTGGGTGGGAGGCTGTCTGGCCGACAGTTTTTTCTCCAATCCTTCTGTCTTGTTCTACCTCGAGGGAAGTACACCTCTGGTTGGGGGTCGGGGTTCCATGGTTTCTTAGAGTTTTGACCCAGTCACTGAGATTGCGGGGGTTAGAAATTCAACTTTCTGCAGATCTATCTTCTGGGAGGAAGGGCTTTCTGGTGCTATAAGATGATAGGTAGGCCTTGCCGGCTGGACTTCTGCACTGAATTTTTCCCCCATGACCCCCAGTCCCACAATGCTTCTTCTGCAGCCTGGGGTTTGGAGGCACCCACCTTCTGGAAAGGCCCATAGATGAAACCTGAATATTTATTTTCCTCGGGCTGTTTCCAATTCCTCCAAAAAAGGAGCATGCTGAAAAAGGCTAGGCATATACATGAGGGGAGCTGCAGCAGTGAGGCAGTCAAGTTGGGGAGCTGCTCTCTGCCTCGATTGCTGAATTCCTGAACTACGCTGATCTAGCCTTAAGGTAGTACTAGAAGTTGTCAGTGTAGGGATGGATTTACTAAATCATCTGCTTGCCAAAGAGAGAGACTCACACATCTAGGGCCAGAGTCCAAAGGAATCCAGGGCTTTCCCCTTCCTACATGTCTTGCCTTGATTTGCCCCACTGGCCCACAGCCCTTTGCTTTCACCTCTCCACCACCTGAGACCAGCTCTTTGCTAGGCAGCAAGCAAGTGTAATTAATTTCTTGGCCCGGAGATTGACTCTTTGGAGCAGGAACCTTGGGAGGAATTTGAGATAATGATTTTCAACTTTTGAAGTACATTTTAGGTATAAGTAAAAGGATTGGGGTAGGGGTGGGGGTAGGTAAAGAGAGAACCAACTGTTTGGAGGGTCCAAGAGAATGTGCTTTCATCTTCCAAGCAAGATTTGTTTTTTTTCCTGGAAGTGAATCAGAAAAGAGCTCCCAAAGTTCACTTATAAAGCTCATTTGCTAGTAGAACACTTGAGCTCAAAAAAGGAGCTGACCATCTGAAAATTCCTTCTAGTGAAAGTAAAAGCACAGGCCAGAGGCTGGACTAGACAAGTGCCCCCACTCTTCCATATTTAGGTGTTTTTGGGGATGATCCATAGGCCTGGAGGGTTCAGCTTTGTGAAACCTCCCTGAAAAAGAGGCACCAGGATTTCATCCCCCCCCCCCCCTTCAGGGCTAGACAATCTCTAGAACCTTCCCTGGTGACAGATAGCCATAGCCACCATAAGAGACAGGTGCTTTTTAAAAATTTTTCCTGGAGAAAGGGGGTTGAGGGGAGAAGCATGTGGTTACTCGCATAGAGAAGTGGACATCTTAACTGGAGTTATTCTCCCTTGAGCAGGTCAAGAACAACAAGGGACTCATGAGAACATTTCCTTAGAGATGGTGGAGGAATCTAGTTTGGGAGTGAACCCTCTCCAACCTAGAAGTCTATGAAGCAGCCCCCAACAACACGGACAGAAATGTAACTTGGTTGAAGGGCCTTCAGAAAATGTGTCCCTTGTCACTGAGATAGCTCCAGTATGGGGCATATTATGCCCCCAGGGAGAAGAATGAACCCCAGGGGGACTTCCTCTGGCTGGTGAGAACAGGCAAACACCTAGTCAAAATCTCTAGAAATCTGCTTCTAATCTGAGTAGAATGGAGCTTCTGGCAAACCAACATGGGGAAAGAGCTGAGATTTGGATGAGGCTGTTTACCCAGTGACTTCTCACAAAATGTTCTAAGGGATCTCGGAGCCAGTGGAATATTTGTGCTTTGAGCTATTGGGAAAGACAATAATTCCATGCTTACTCCTTTATGAACTGCATCCTACCATGCTGCTAGCACTATGGGGAAAAGGGGAAGGTGAGGAATAGAGAACAGGGTTGGGAGGGGATGGAAAGGATCACCCTTTGGGTTGAGTTTTTGTCATTTTCAATGACTGCAGATTAAACTGTCCACAGATATTTAAAATCAAATTGTTTTTTTTTAAAGGGAATGTCTTTGATAGCTTTTAATTTTATTTTATTGCCCTTGAAAAAAACAAAAAAGAATCCCAACAGGGCCATATCTCATTGTCATCTGTTGATTTCCCTAATAAGGCCAATTCTGTAAGTCAGACTGGAAGGTCAGAAGAACAATGGACACAGACAGCCATGCCTTGTACCTTCACATCTCTGATTTAGGATAGGATCTGAGCACGGGCTTTAAGATCTCAGGAAATATGGTCTCCAGACGTAGGAGTCTGGGTCAGACAAGCATAACGTGGAGATCAAATATTTTCCTGCAGTCCTGGGGTGGGGGTGGAGGGGAAGAGAAGGAATCAGATAGGACCACCAGGTTCTCAGCAGGCCCAACTTGGCCATGGTCCATTAGAAGAGAATGCTTTCATTTAGAGCCTGGCCTTCTCTTCACCTAAGTGATGGGTTAGGGGAAAGTACGGAGGCTTTGGGAGGAAGGTAAGGGGCTTGGTTGTTGCTATGCCATCCTGAAGTGCTTTTTTTTCCTTCTGAAAAAAAAAAACACACTATTAAGTTTGTGGCCCCAGAGTCTGTGCTGGTTTGATTTCTATTTGGCTTTGAATTTTTGACAACGATTTCCTCCTTAATGAAAGTGTTGTCGTGGTGAAAAATAGATCAGGTGCCAGAGAAGGAAATCGGCTGATTTTTGTGATATGAACCATGGCCTACTTTTCTATGTGAGAGGAGATTTTCTGCAGACCATAGAAATTGACAGCATTGTCCAGTGATTACAACTGTCTACAGTATTTTCCAAAAGGCATTTTTGGGATGAAAGCATTTGGGTATTGCTTGGTCAAATAAGCAATTTTCTGTCTTTTGTGTCCTTTGATTTTAAGGAAGGAGAGGGAGAAAGGGAAGACAGACTCTTTCATGGTGCACACACCAGAAGGGCATGGTGTTTAGCTCTCTCCGTTTGAAAATATTTGGGGGCTCTTGGATGTTTAGTAAGAATTAACTCTCTTGAAGGGACCTTCCTTTGAACCCTGCCCACTTCCCCCCCCCTTTTTTGGAATGGGGTCTACTTTGTTGTCAATTCTGCTCAAGCTAGGGGACGTATGGCTTGTATTACTGTTTGTTTAGGAGTTTTGTAAAGAGGTTGAGTTTGTGCCTGGATTTCTTGACACCATCTGGAAAGGGGAGTGTGTGTGTGTGTGTGTGTGTGTGTGTGTGTGTGTGTGTGTGTGTG
>NW_020954577.1:21554532-21566592 GCF_900497805.2 Vombatus ursinus | reverse complement strand
GTGTGTGTGTGTGTGTGTGTGTGTGTGTGTGTGTGTGTGTGTGTGTGTTTACTGCTCACTTGCTTGCTCAAGCAGGGATTTTTTGGAACGCTCCACTTTCATACTTTGAGTAGAAGGTGGTTCGTCTACATTCAATTTATAAAGAGGCCCGGAGGTAGCCGAGCTCCCCGACTTGCAGTTATCCATTATAAGCACCGTAATGACCTACTTGGTCTCTCCAAGCGCCATTTTAATGAATAAAAGGAAAACTCTCCAATCCTGTTCAATCCGGAGGGAGATTGCCCTGGGGAACCTCCAAAGACTGCTCGTTGGTCTCCCCTTTTCTGGTTCCCCGCTGGTTTTCTCTGCCCTCCTGATCCCCGTCTGCCGGCGCCAGGGCCCACGGATGGTTTGTGTCAAGTCGTTGTCGTGATTTATCAGCTCCCCACGAGCTCTTTCTGTAAGTCAGCATTAAACAAGCTCTCGGGTGCTTTGTAAACACGACACTCGCGTTTTTATGCGGCAGATTGGCATGTTGACGACTCCGCTTGAAGGAATGTGACAATAAAGAGAAAAACCAAAGCTTGGCAAGCACTTAATCAAGGATAAAAAGGTTCCGCTGTAAGGATGTCACTCAATTTATAGTGAAAGTCGAATGAATTACGTTTAATGAAAGTGCTCCCCAGATGAATATTACCGGCAATTTCCGGAGTTGGCTCTGTCAGGCTGATAGGAGGAAATGCCAGGCCCTAGCTGAAAAGATCGCCAATCTCAATTGCTGTCTATGCCAGCAAACCCGGGAGGGCGGAGGAGCCCTCCGTGACGAGACCTGGGCTGGCAGATTCCCAAGGCGGTTCCAGGCTTGCTGCGCTCGTTCCCGCCCTGGGACAGCCTGACGGCCCGAAGGACAGACTGAGGGAGGGACAGGGTTGAATGGATGGATCGACGGACAGCGAGGAACGTGAAAAGGAGGAGTGGAGGAGGGAAAGAGGGACTGAGGAACTGACGACTCGTGGGGTTTGGGGGAGGCGGGAGAGAAGTCCCGGACTAGGGGCAAAGGCTTCCTAAATTTGCGGTCTAACCCCTGCGGGTGCTGGCTGCGGCTCTAGCCTGCGTGCTCTCCCAGCCTCTGGCTGTAAACGTAAATATGGTGTCTGTAAACAAGTGCCAGAAGTTTCTTTCACCTTGGAGGCACAGGCTTAGGAAGCCTCAGGGATCTTCTTCAAAGAAAGTTCAGCAGCAGCAGAGAAAGTTCAATAGGCTCGTGGGGGTTCACAGAGAGGTAACACCTCTTCTATGGGGTTCCTGGGAGTTCTGCTCATGAGACGAATGCTTACCCACCCAGAGTTTCCTTCTCAGTTCCACTTTTTCAGCCCTGACTGAATATTCTTCCCCAACCCCCATTCGCACTCTTTCTACGCTCTGAACCTGAGACCACTCTGAAACAAAGAAACTTTAAATCAAGGTGGGGAGAGAGGGCTTGGCAAGTGGGGGAAAGGAGAGAGAGGGAGAGGGAGAAGGACAGGGAGAGAGGCAGGGAAGAATGAAGGAAGGAGGTAGAGAAAAAGGGAAGGAGGGATGCAGGGAGGGAGGGAGAGAGAGAGAGAGGGAGAAGAGAGAGAGAGAAGAGAGAGACAGACAGAGAGAGACAGAGAGAGAAGAGAGAGAGACAGAGAGACAGAGACAGAGAGAGAAGGAGAGAATGACTTTCCCTTTTATATATATATTTTTCACAATCAGTCAAATCGCCGCTTAGTCAAGCACAGTGTTTCCTTAGAAACCAGCTCCTCGGTGCGCCTCTCTGTTCTGGGTTTTGCACTATCTTCCCTCCATCCCTTTCTTTCTTTTTCCTTCCTTTGCCCTGGGCTACCCAGGCCTCAGTTTGTCTTTCACTCCCCGCCTCTCCAATTTCTACCTCAGGCTTCCCAGAGACAGGGGCTGGAGAGATATTGGAGCGCTAAGGCAGGGAGAGAATCTCAGGACCCGGAGCGGGGTCTCAATGTTTTGTGTAACGTTCTGTACACGTACTACTGAACGAAGAGACAGAAAGACCAGACACTCGATCCCAATCCACTAAAGCCTTCAAGCTATTTTTAATCCTACGGGGTGGTTTAAAAATTGGGGAGGGGGGGCTTTCTTGGGGGCAAGGTGAAGCCAGATGACTAGCAAATATTCGCCTCTGGGCTCAGTCAATGAATATTCAGAGGATAGGAGACTCAGTCACCTTCTCTGCGGGCGGGCGGATGAGCTCCACAATTGGCTTGCCGGACATATTTACTTCTGGGATCCCGCAATGTCTGCCTACGTTTGAAGGAAGATTTACGAAAAGGCGTGCGCCCTATGGCCTCCCTAGGATCCTCTTCTAGGTTCACTTTTGGCAGCAGATAATGCGGAGGAGTATGGTTCTCTCCTGAAACTGCCGTGGCTTATTATGTGCTGTATAAAGTTCTGGGCCCTCAGGTTGAGACCAGACAGTCGGCACCGCACGCTGGCGCTTTCTCTAAGCACCATGGACAGCGCAACACCCCGGCTCTGCGCTTTTCTCTTAGTCTTGCCGGGGCTTCTGATTCCAGCCTCTGGATGCGGAGGAGTACGCCGTCGCAATCAAGGTCGGGGAATCGCTCTTTCAGCACCACGGACAGAGCCGCTTCCTTGTGTCTCGGCTTCACCTGTCCGCTGAGTGCCTCTCACTCCGCCGCCTCCCTTGGAATGTGGGAGTCAGATATAGCCACTCGCTGGGGCTGGTGCTTTCAGCACAGCAGGTAGCACCGCACTTTTGATTCTGCATTTCTTTCCTAGTCCTGCCCGGGCCTCGATTCCCTTCTAGATCCTGGAACATTGGTAGTCAGATCCCTGGGGTCCTGGCCAAGCCTGGGCTTTTCTGCAGACCTCGGACAGTGCTACGCTCCTTAGTTCTTGCAGTGGCCGGGGACTGACTCCCACAAAACCACAGTCAGATACAAGCGCCGTGCGTGGGAGACCCGGAGGGAAAGATTGTTTTCCTCCCACTACCGCATATAACACCACATTTTTTTGGAGCATCCCACAGAAGGACAGCTCCCCTGGACGTTTCCCTTGGTGCAGCCTGCGGCTTAGCTCTCTTCCCCTCCTCCCCCTCTCCCGGCCTCTCCATAGGCTGGACTCTGACAAAGCATCTCGAACCTAGCTGGTCAGATCCCAGGTTATCCCAGGGCCTCTGTTCCTCCCGGACGCACACCGTGGTTATTTTTCGAGGAGGTCGAAAACTCCTTACTCCTTTGCCCTCAACACCTTTGATACTCTTGTCCCTCGCCTCCTTGCTCTCTGGGCAAGGTTGGCCCCTGATCCTCCCCATCTCGGACCCAGCCAGGCTTTACGCCCCCCGTTCCTCCTTCCCAGATCAGGGACTGATCTAGTCTGAAACGGAGGCTCTCCAAGGGTCCCCAGGCGACCTCCTGGCTCCAGCCTCCTGGGGAAAGGGATGCGAGGAAAAAAAAGTCTCGTACTAATTATTACGAATTTCACCGAGGGCAGCGATTATTCACGACGAGTTGGGAAACCTCTGCTCTGGCTAGGAAAATCGATCCCTTCGCTATCGGAAGTGCCCAGCTCCCTGTTAATGTAGACAGATGGGGGCGCAGCCCTCATTATTCCCTGTGGCTCTGCGGCCTCCGCGGGGAGCTAAGGCAAACTCGATTTTATTTATCATCATTAGATCTGAGGAACGAGTCGGGGGCCAACTAATACACACTACACTCCAGACCTGCCTCTTCCCCCACAGTTCCTCTCATCCTTCCGTGGGCTCTAATTTTGAGGACCATAACCCAGTAACTTTCTGCCACCCTCCACCCCCTGACCCCTGCTTCCTGAGTCGCTGCCTCTGTGCCTTCAGAATCAGGAAAGAGGGATTCCAGGAACAGATCAAGGGACTCACTTAGGAAGCCACGGGGCAATATGTGGGCCAAAACATAGGCGACCTGAGGGGTCTGCCCACTATCCTCATGACTCAAGACAAGCAACTCTCACTAATCTGCACTCTTACTGCTCCCGGTTCACCTTGCGCTCCAGAACTCGGATAAATGTGTGTTTAGCAGGTTGTAGTCAATAAAGACAGGCTTTCCTCCCGACAGCCCGAGCTGAGGGATTCTAGAAGCTCAGAACAGGAGAAGAACCAGAGCAGAGAGGCAAGGAGCAGGAAAAACCAGGAGCAAAGTCTCCCTTCTCCCTTCTTTGTTCCGTTAGGTTTCCCGTCTCCTATGTGTGTGTGGTGGGAAGGGTTAGTGAAGAGCTTACATGTGCCTCATCCAGGAGCTCTTCAGCTGGCCTCTCTCCCTGTTCGGTTTTATTAGAGAGAGAGAGAAAGGTTTATTTCTAGTATTTTCTCATCCTGAGTTGAATCAGGGGTCTCACTCCACCAGGCTGTATCGACTTTCTTTTACCCTTTTCTTCTTTGCAAACTCTTCTCCCTAACCCGGATCGTGGTGCTTCTGCTTCCATCTAGCGGTGAGCTCCCTCTGCCCTCTCTCGGGCCTGTTGAGTGATGCCCGCGGAGAGCTCTCAGTGTGTTCAGGGACACACATTCCTTGGGGGAGACTGACCTCACTTTTCCCAGGATACTCAGCACACCTCAGATCTAGTCTGACACTTATTTAAGGTTAGGTGCGGATGTGTTTCCTGAAGGTAGTTTTCCTCTCATCTTTGTTGGGGAGTATCTGAGCTGCCTTAGCTAAGCAGGCCAGAGAAAGCTACCTTTTTATATTTTTTAATTTAAAAAAATTAAAAAAAAATTTTTTTTTGAAAGCTTCTTTTTGTAGGGAGTGTCCAAGAACTTAAAACATACTCTTTTGGGGCTTTTCCCTGGCACTATAGGTTATTCTGAAGTATCAACTTCAATAGTGATTAGAAGAAAACAAATGATGGTGACAGATACAAAGCACAGAGATTTTGGAAATGAGAAATGACAATGGAAATCATCTGCTTTCCTTCACAGGCAACCCAGCCTTTTACAGCTGATTGTGAAGCATCCCTCTGTTTTGTCTTTAATGTCAGGGAAACTTGCCAACACAAAGCCAACAAGAAACCACCAGAACCTTCCCTTTCCCCTGCTCCCTTTAGAGGGTTTGTCATTAAAGTCCATTTGTTTTCCGTAGCCTACTTTCAATGGGAGGACTGGTCATTTAATTAATGTAGCACACTAATGAAGGCAACTCAAGGAAGTGCTTCTATTGAGGTCTCACTGGTTTTCTTTGTTTTTATTTTATTTTTCAAACTTTTCTATCTACCCTCCTAGCATAATAACTCCTCTGTAGAAAGAAGGCTTGAACTAGATGATGTCTAAGACCCCTTCTGGCTCTGACAATCAGTGTTCTCTTCTAAGGTCACTCACTGCCAGCTCTGAGATTCCATGGCATTATGGTGTCCAAGGTAAAGGAACACGGCTGCAGTCTGACCTTAGTTCTTACCTCCAGGAGGAAAAGCGTTGCATAGAAGGTAGAGAGACATTTATAAACCCAGACTGACCTACAAGCATAAAAGGCCAGTGTCTCCATTAGCAGAATTCTGCAAAAAGCTGCCTTTGAATACATTTATCTCAGCAGAAAAAGGTGGCTAGAAATATGTTACCCTCCTGTCCCCTCTTCTCTCCTCCACTCCCTTGCCTTCTCCTCTTTACTCCTCTCTTTCACTCCCCACTTGCTAGTTATGTAAGATGTAACACTGGTCAATAGACTGATGAAATTACGCTGAAGTAAATGTTGGCAAATAAAAATTTTGTTAACAATTAAAAATACGAAAGAGATTGAGATGGAGGCTCCCTGCTCCCTGATATGTCATTGCTTTAGCAATGGTGAATGTAGAAACTTCTGTGGTAAATTTTTTTCCTGGATTGTAAAAATTGCTGTGCAGTGATAGAAAACACCTTTTGCCAGTCTCTTTGTTTCTCTACCAGCACTTGCATCTAGGGAATCCCAAGAAGGGAAGGATCAGGATGATGTTTCCCAAATGCCAGGCCTAGGAAGTGCTGGTTTGCAATTCCACATGCCTTCTGGCAGTGCAAAGCTCTGGCTGCTCTCTCTGCCTTTGCTCTAGACCTGAGTTGTATGTCATGCATCTGTGGCTTCCACTCAGTACAGGATACAGGAAGGTGATTGTGGCCCCAAAGACAGGAGTGGTTGGACAACAATCAAAGAGTGAACTGCTTATTGTTCCTTGCCCAGGTGGGTCTCCATCTGAACTTGCTAACACAGCCCCTTTCTCCAGGCTGTGCTTCCTTGTAGCAGAATGTGGTTGGGGCCCACAGGCATATAAACCAACTTGTATAAAATTAATGTCCTGCTTTACATCTGCAGTCTCATTCTCAGTGTGGGAAGTCCTTGAAAAATATTGCATCTCCTTAAAGCAGGAAGAATATAAAGCCAAGTTAGGTGCACAATCAATAGCTGTAAATGATGACGGGAGATATCGGATTGTATCTCAAGTCCATTTGACAGTGCAATGGAAATTTATAGCCAGTCTTTGTGCTCTGACCAGCTGCTCAGAGTCTTTGCTTCTACAATTGTTTCTTTTATTCTACTTGTCTATTGGGGAGCTGATGGTAAGAATCCCAGGGAACACCCAAGTTATCCACTGTAGAGGAAAGCTACATATGTGGGCCTGACAGAAAGTCTACAACCAGCCTGGCTTCGCTCAGTTTCATCATCTAGTCTGAAGGTGGGAAATCTCTCTCTTTTCTCAGTACATTCTTTAGTATCAGACAGTGCTGGTGGGAGCAGAGATCATTTGTAAGGAAGGAAAAGACAGAAGTTTTTCATTACAGTAGATGGAATTTGTCAGAAATGTGGACAACTTGATGGAGGTCCATAGAGATGAAAGGACACTTGACCCCTTGTGCTTTCTCAGAACAGATTACATTGACAACAATGAAGCCACTCCCTTGTCCCCTCAGCCTGAAGCCCAGCCCCTGTGGCATGCTGTCTCCACTCTCTCGGCTCCCCAGTTCCTGGGGCTCTGTGAAATGGCTCAGCTCCCTCAATATACTTTCTTGTTTTCTTCTCTCAGTGTGTGTGTTTGTATAAGTGTGTGTGAGAACAGCATGCTTTAAAAACTATGAAGACTTTGGGATGAGCTTGAGAGGAGGAAGGCAAAAACCTTTTCTCAGTAGCCCTTCCAAAGTGTGCTTACTTTCTTCCTTTACTAGATTTATCCAGAATATTCCCATGTTACTTGAACACTTCACTGTGAGATCCTCATGGTCCAAATGGAGAGCAACCTTCCTTAGGATCTTGCTGCAGACACACAGGGGCCCTCTCAGTGGTTCATAGTCAAACCTTGAAGTCGCAGGATAAATTATACTTGATTTTGTCTACATTCTTATGACTGGGAGGAGGCAAGGGATAAATGAAAATGTCATAATTAATCCCGGGTTTGATCCTGAAGCTTCTTTGCAGAGGGCTGAGTGGTTGTGATTCACTGTGGGTCAGAAGTGGTTCTCAGGCTCACGTAATGAGGCATTGCCTGTAGCCCCTGAGAGGAACAGTTCCTCTTTGGCCATTTATTCTAGAATTTCACAGCATCGGGGTCCCATCCCTTATAGTCTCCTAAAGAAAGATCCTCTCATCTCTGCCCTCTTTCCTCCCCAATTCCACATCTTGCAGTCAGTTATTTGTGTCTAATCAGTGCAGTATTTCTCAGTTTTTGTATTTCCAGTTTAATTACTATGAATGCAGAGATCTTGTAAGATACAGCAGACATGTTGGCCATTTCATCAGAATATATAGCTGAATAGTCTTCATGCTTTTTTTTTTTCACTTGTTTGCATTTAACAAGCCAGGATTGATAATCAAACTGCTGTAAGAGCTGGTCTGTGCTGAACATATGGCTCAATGGAGACCTGGTGTTGTCAGAGAAGCTGAAGCACCTCTTTAGTTTCTGAGGTCAGGAGAAACCCTCCCAAATGGAGAAATGGGAAAAGTGTATCAGGTGGCCCTGGATGTTTACACCCTTGGGAGTAAGTGGCTCTGTCACTGGCTAGTTTGTGTGGGCCCAGTTACACATCTGCCACCAAGATGTATTCATCTTATTTTTAGCATTGCCTCAAAAGAATAACAAATAGAGAGAGAAGCCAGGAAGACGGATGGCTAAGGTTATGGGAAGTGCCAGGAAAAGGTCACCACCTGTCTAGGCAGTGTGGGCATGGGGCCAGGGAGGATCCTGCTGTTCCCATTCAATTCCACTGAAATGGAATTAAAATCAGAAGCAGCCTGGAGAAGAAGAGAAAGTAGGTCTCTAGAGCCCCCAGAGATGACCAGAACAAAGGAGAAGCCCTTGCCCTCAATCATGGGCAAGGGCTTCTCTCACTTCTGCTTTGAGGGAAGCTGAGTGGGAGAGTTAGTTGTAATTTTCAGGACAAAAGGTGCAAATGAGAGGCAAAGCAACATTGTTGGTTGAAATCAGAGATTTTCAGTCCAGGCGTGGTGAGCTCCTAGCATGTTCCTGAACACAAGCTCATTCTGCTCTGGGACTATGATACCTTGAGTTTTCCGTCTGCAGCTGGCTAATTGCTGTGCAGTCACCATGCACAGCAAAGAAGGCTCTAGGTTTTTGCATTTAATTTGCCCTAGTCCATTGTTATTCCAGCAAAGGGAGAATGGTCCTTTCCATAGTCAATGGCCAAAGGTTATTTGAGATGCACCAGTGGCCACCAGACCCCTACTTGAATCTTCTTGGCAAAGTAAGAGTCCTGGGGAGGACTTCTTTTGGGTTGGCACTCACTGTGGGCATCTATGAATCTGTTTAAATATTAAGATGGGAACAATATTTTATATATTTCCTTCCACAACAATTAACTTTTTTTTTTAAATGCACAATTAATATTTCCATTCTAGGGTTCTTTTGTTTCCAGTGACCATCTTAGGATATCGTCACAAGGCATTTTTGTTCTTGGACTTAGACATTGGCTATAAATGTAACAGAGTCATGATATTAGCTTCCTCTAGGAGTAGTGAATTAAATCACCCTGGCCTACCCTTTTGCTCCCACCCCAAATTCTCTCCTCAAGATGATCTGTTCTCATCTTGCTTCACAAGCTGAATTGGAGTTGAGGGAGTCTCTCAGAGGCAGGCACTGTGAGATCTGGCAGAAGCACCCCCTTCTAGGCCCTGCATAGGGCCATACATAGCCCATATATATTTTGCACAGAAGCCATCTTATGCTTTGGGGCTCGTGCTTGGGTGGAAAGACCAGTTCTCTCCTCCCTGTGGCTTACCTGGGCATGGGCTAGCTAGCTAAGCATGTCAGTTTATTGAGGAGGGTCACAATCAGCATTTATTCAATTTCATAGAGGGCCCCATGGTTAGAATGGGTCCAGGTATTGTCTTCCTGGTCATTGCCAACACAACACTTCCCTTTTATGGCCATGGCCAACCATGGTTGAGGAAGTCTTGCTTTGTTCTTTCAAATGTGGGTTGGATATTAATGGATCTGATGGTGTCTCCTGCTGGTTGCATCTGGACCATTATCTCTTTATGGAGTTACATCTATTGACCTAATGGATAGGTCTGTGAACTAGAGTGTGGCTGAGGCTGGGCTACCAACAGGGCACCAGCAAACTTTTCTTGCCTGGCTGAGCCTCATTACAAGGATGAGGAAGAGATGGGCCTGGAAAGGAAAAGGGGCAGACAGAAGCTCTCCTCTCTTGTCTGCTCATTGAGAAGGGCTTTAGCTATCAAACTCCCATCTGCAAAGGAGAGAATCAAGTCCCATGATCTTTTCAAAAATACAAACTGTAGAGTCTTATGGATTAATGTGTCTTAAAATAAAATAAAATTTGAAATATCCAGTCTAAGACAGGGGTGGGGAATCTGCAGTCTCAAGGCCACATGTGGCCCTCTAGGTCCTCAAGCGTGGCCCTTTCACTGAATCCAAACTTGACAGAACAAATCCCCTTAATAAAAGAATACAGATATTCTTTTAATTTATTTTTATATAAATATATTTATTATATTTATATTATTGATTACATACATTATTACATATATGTTTATTTTTATTTTATGTATGTATAAATGTATGTGCATATATGTATATACATGTATATATGTATGTATATGCACGTGTGTATATATGTGTATATATGCGTATATATGGATATATGCCACAATATTACAGAATAACATTGTCACCAGATTCAATAATCTATTCTGTTAGGACTAAACAAAGGGAGTCTCTTTTCTTGCATCTGGCTTCTTGGATCAGGTTAGAGTAGACTTGGGTTCAGGGATTCCCAAGAAATTGGTACTTGGGATGGTAGCAGAAGCATGAGCTTTATTGTTACTCAGCACAGCAAGCAGACAAAAAAAAAAAGTGACCCACACGGTGCGGCAGTCAAATCCAGACAGACAGATGGAGGTTCAGCCCTACAGACAAAGAAACTAGCTAGCTCAAGGGAGGGGCACATGTACAGTGGCCACGATCTCAGTGGGAGTACATGCTCGGAGTAGGGGTCTGAGCAGGGAACTTTTATGTGTTAAAAATGGGCTTGGTTGAGGATAGGGAAGAGATGCCAGATGTGGGGGTAGGGGGGCATTCTGAATCAGATCCAGATGTGCTGGGGAAATTCCTCAGTTATTTATGGAGACTGGGCTTAGGTGGAGGAATTTCCAGATCCCAGGGATAGGTGTAGTTTGAAGCTTCTGCTGGCATTCCCGAGTTCCACCCAATAAGAAGCCATTGTTGTTGACCCCCTTGACCCAGGGTCAAAATGAGACAGGACAGTGGAAAAGTATAAGCTGTCTGGCATTGTTTGTATATTTATGGTTATTAGGATCACTTAGCCAAAGAGACTCCACATTGGACTCTTAAACATTAGAACTGCATTATCAGACAATATATTTCAAAGATCATAATGAACACATCTTTCCTGACATAGTCTTAAGAAAAAAACTTGGTGATTTTTTTATCAGTCTGTCCCTCCCACTCATTCCCCTCCCCCCAGAATTGAGCAAACTAAAAAAAACAAAAAATTAAGCCTTCATTACTAAACTGAATAATAGTTTGGCAAAATTAAACCTCTCCTCCCTTCCCCAATGTCTTCTTGAAAGGCAGTGTAGCCTAGTGGAAAGTGCACTAGGTTTGTCATGTCAGGTACCTGTGTTTGAGTCCCAGTTAGTCATGTGACTACCTGTTTTCCCTGGGGCAGCTAACTCCCCTTCTCAGGTCCTCAGTTTCCTGATCTATAACATGGAGAGGGTTGGGCATGGTCTCCAAGGACCCTTCCCGGCCTAAATTTGTGATTCCACGAGTTGCATTTGAGAGGTTGAGATTAAAAGCCATCTCTGGCAGGGTTGGAGAGGATGAAAAAAGCCAGCTAGTTTTCAGTTATTTCATAGTGAATTCTGTTGTTTTTGCTCTTGAGAATGGAAAAGAAAGCCTTGGTGTTTCCTCGAGGCGGGTGTAGTGAGCTTGCGCATTGACAGCAGATGAGGGAAGAGTCTGGCTTCATTTCAGTCCTGTACTACATTTGACCTTGGGAGAGCTTAGTAATGCCTTGGGGCAAAAAATTAAATGTTCCATTTTGCAGCAGTATCATCTTTCACCTTTATGTGGATTTAAAAATGTAAATAAAATTGCTTTCTGTAAATGGTCTACATGAAGGTCAGATTCATATTCTCTGCAAGAATTCCAAATGCCGTTTGACCCATCATTGGCTCAATAGATAATCATGGCTTCTATTAGTTTCTAGTAATCTACTTTTTAAGCATTTTATGACCCAATATTTTTATGCCTCATTCCTAGTTTGTGAAATAAGAAATCAGAAATAAACCTTTCTGTGCTTCATTGTGGATTTATTTATAGAATGGGCGCTCAGCTTAGTCAACTTTGAACTTTTAAAAATGCCAAGCCTTCCCAGAATCTGTGTTCTTCCTTGTCATCTGAAATATGGGTCTGCCCTCCGTTAGCAGGGAGAAGAGATGCTGCTTTCAGAAGGTTTTAAGGCCTGCTCCCTTCTAGTTGTGGCGTGGTTCCTGCTTACTGTTCTCATTATAGCTTCCCCTGAGAGGTGTGTGTGTGTGTGTGTGTGTGTGTGTGTGTGTGTGTGTGTGTGTG
>NW_020954577.1:21545373-21554522 GCF_900497805.2 Vombatus ursinus | reverse complement strand
GTGTGTGTGTGTGTGTGTGTGTGTGTGTGTGTGTGTGTGTGTGTGTGATGTAGAAGGCAGAGAACACCATTTGCCACTCATACCTGTTGCCCACACTAGGACAAGAGTTTGGAGGGATAGCTTAAATAAGAGTAAATGGCCCTGTTGGAGCCCTGGTACTGATTTTCTTTCTTTCCATGGATTGTGGCTCCTTGGAAGAATCTTGCCTTCCACATACAGAGCAAAGCTTGGTTCAGCAGTATCAACAGTAATGGGTGCATCTCCACCTTGACCTTCTTAGCTTTGAACTGAAAGAGCCCCCTTTTTGTGATGAAAGTGCCTATCCAGTCCTGAGATACTCAGCTTGAGTTGACAATCAAATGACATCTTCAAAATGAAGCTGGGCTTATCAGCACCACCCTTTTAAAAATAAATCCCAGTGATTCATACTCAATAAACCATGTGTTTTCATTAAATGGGCATGGAAAGGGAAGAATGTGAGGAGAAGGCGGTGCCCACGTCTTTCCACTGCAGGGTCCAGTAGTGAGTGTGATGGAGTTGGAGTCAGGGGACTAGGGTTCAATTCACAGCCCTGTCAAGTTGAACTAAACAAAAAAGGCCCCAAATCTGAGCTTTGGGAGATTTTCCCCATTTTAACAATGGGTTTTTCCCAGTTTTAGTAACCCTAGGGCAAGTTACTTAAACTCTCTAGGCCTCAGTTTCCTCATTTGTCAACTGGGTATGATAATGCTTTGTTGGCCAATGAGGCCACAGGTTTGCTGGGAGGAAAGCATCATGGAAACTTTGAAGGGAGACACGTGTGAACTGCTGGTATTTCTGTCCCTTGGGGCCCTGCTTGTGGGGCTGGCACCACCAAACAGAGAACCCATGCATTTATTTATCCAGGACCAAACGATATGCAAAGCGCCCAGAAAACTGATACTGTTCCCCAAGCTATGCTTTGGGGAATAATCTCTGGCTCCACTGTCCACTTAAAAAGGAAAACATTTCCTTGACAGTCATTCTCTTGGAGATTAGCATGAGGAGGAAAGGTGAAGCTCTTGCCCCAAGCCTGGTAGCTCAGCTCAGGAGAAAAGAAGACTCTTGTCTTTTGTGAGACAGGCAGGCCTTGGCTGGCTCAGCTTTCCAGAATGAATAAGAATTGAGCTCTGTGCTGGGCTTGGGAGTTTTGCCTTCACAAACCAGCTGTACACAATTGTTAGGAGGAAATTGCTTTCTTATCAATGTCTACTTTTTGCTGCTCCTTCCAAAAGAGAAGCAAAGGATTACCCCCCCACCCCTTCCCTTCAGCATCCATAGCTGGTGGACATTGGTCCTCCTTTGACCTATGAGATGTGAAGTGACTGTCATTATGTGTCCATACCCAAGTTTATTGACCAGAGGGATTTCCCAAGGGTCCTAGGCTTTGCCATCCACTTATTTGCCTCCTTTGCTGGGCCTTCCCAAACCGCTCCTTGGGATCATCACCTTCCTGGGGAGCTGTCCGGAATGCCTAAGATGATTACTTTAATGATGAGCCTTTAGCTGGTATGACACCTTCCTAGGACTTCCCCAGATATTAAGAATCCTGTTGAGTTTGGGGGCAGTGCTAGGAGCAGGGGTGTGGCTAGCTCTATTTTACAGGCACAGGAACCTGAGGTACAGAGAACTGTGGCTTGTTCAGCATGATGTAGTAGGGTCTAGAACCAAGGTCTCCCAATTGCCAAAGTAGCTTCTTCCCGACACAGCTCATTGCTATCCCAGGAAAAAAAAAACAAAAAAACAAAAAACTAAACTCCTAATTTTGGACAGTTTTGTTACCTTCAGGCTTTGTTAGGGAGTAATATAAATATAGTTATTAAATGTCTAGGTCCAATTATATCTGAGGCCATGAGAGAATCAGCATCTCCCTGGGGAATCATTGGTTGCTGGGACAGTTTCCTTTTGCATCAGGTACAGCTAATGAATTAAAGCTTGCTTTTGGCTATACTGTTTGGTCCCAAGGTTACTGTGGGCTGAGTAATTTCACAGAATCATAAAATTATGGGACCTGGTCAATAGAGGCCACAGGGCCTTGGGTTTGGCCCAAATGGCCTTGTCTGCTAAGCATGGAACTGGCATGACAAATGGAGCTGCAAGGTCAAGGAAACCAAGTTCTTCTCTGAGTGATGGTGGCTTCTCTTCCAGCCAGATGTGGTGGTGATCTCTGGACCCCTGAGGCATGGAGTGATTCAGAGATTAGACAGACTCCTGGACTGAACTTTTTCCTGGCCTATTTGATTTCCTTTAGATGAAAAGGATGCCAAGGCCATCTTCCCACTAGCTAGTTAGTTGATCAGTCACTCCAAAAGCATTTCTTAAGTGCTTAAAGTGATAAAGGTAAAACAGTCCTTGCTTTCGAGGTGCTCAAGTCCCGATCTTGACAACAACACTAAAAATCAAACACCTATGTACGCATACTACATATATGTATATGTTCACACATACAGACCTATCTCTTATCTATGCACACATACAGAATAGCTAGGTGTCTTCAGATCCTGCCTGGTCTTGGTCAGCCACCACAAAATGGAAAGAAAGATCCCCAACAAGTTCACCTAAACAGAGAAGACACCAAACGGGAGATTTGGGAGACTTCCCATTTCAGCAATGGGTGTTTCTTTCTAGGACTTGGCAATTTCCAGCACAATGAAATAGTCCTCTCTGCTCCACTCTCATTCTCCTTAACTCATTCGTGTGTTTGGTTGTCGCTTTTCTTTTCTTTGAATACTCCTTCAAACCAGCTCAGTTCCAACTTGGTAGCAAGGGCCACTTTGCCCTGGGTGTGTTCCTGTTTCTTGTGTCTCATTACTGTATCTCAAAGTCCCTCAACCCCACAAAGAGCAGTTGAACATTCACGTCCACCAGGGGGCGTTTCTTTCCTGGTTCGCTGGGATGTTGCTTCTGCTGGTCTGTAAATTGCCTTGCCAAGGTGTCTGTGCTGCGTTTCTCTTGCGTGTACCTGTTCAGGTTTGGCTCATCGTCCTCATTAGCATGAAAGTTCCTCAAAGGCCTTTCCCTTGGTGTCCCTGACACATGCTAAGTGCTTAATAAATGCTGACTCATTGATCCATGCTGCTGCTGGTGATGGGGAGGGGGTGGGGCAGGTGGGAGACCTTCTATTTTCTATCAAATGAGTTCTTAGGACGTTAAGACCTTTCTTCTCCTTCTTTTTGGCTTTCGGATCATTTTAACAAGCATGGCTGACTGGAGATAGCCTGATGCCTATTTTCCTTTGGCGTCATTTATTTCTTAAATGCTTTCAGGGTCTTCTGGAATTTGGTTGTAGTTCTGATGGCAGAAAGATACTAATGAGGAACCTGAAAGCAGGTGTAGGAAAAAGCCTCCCTTCAGATAGGGGGTGACACCTGGCAGCGAAGCAGTGACCATCAATGTTGGGTTGTGGCAAAAGGGGGATAGGAGGGAGAAATCTCTAAAACAAGTCAGTCAGTATTTATTAAATTCCTGCTGTCAGTGAGACAATGTATGTAAGTACTTTGTAAACCGTTAATCCCTATGTAAATTTTAGGCCATGTGGGACAGACTGAGAAACTGCCTCTTGGTCCCCAGATGTGTGTCTTTATTCTCCTCTCTCCCTCCCCCTTCCCCAACTTGTTGCTAAGTCTTCTGACTTCTACCTTCCCAACAGCCCCCCAGGCCTGTCCCCTCCTCTTCCCTTGAACACTCCCCAACCTTGTTGAGGCCCTCATGAGTCCTTGCCTAGGTGGACCATTGCTATTTTTCCTTACTAGTATCCCTGCTACTGGTCTCTCTCTTGGCCAATCTATCCTTCCTGGACCTGTCAAAATAATCTTCCTTAGGAATAGATTTGACTGTGATGCTGCCCTGATTGAAAGGGTCAGTGACTCCCTGTTGCTTCAAGGAGCACATGACACCAGCTCTTCCAGTCTGTGACCTGCTGCCTCTCAGGCTGTACTCACCTTCATTCACTAAGTCTGCATCCCAATTGACAAGATGTTCCCTGAACTTTGTTTGCTAACCGCCTCTTCTCATCATTTCTCGTGCCTAGAATGTGCTCCCTCCTCCTCTTGGCCACCCAGAAACTTTATCTGCTGCTAAGGCTCAGTTCCTATTGAAAGGCAGCATACTGTGAGGTGTGTCTGCACAGTCTGGACTCAGAGTGGAGAGGTTCTGGGTTCCAATTCTGACTCTGATACTTACTTGTTGTGTAACCATGAGAAAGTTGCTTCCTTACCTTTCCTGAGTTTAAGCTTCTCCATCCAGGGACCTAATAGACAGCTAGTGCCTGGGCACAGAGCACAAAGCTTGAAGAGTTCTGGACATTTGGGCTGTTGTGCAGGTGCCACGTCCTCTTTGAAGCCTCTCCGATTCCCTCAGTTAATAGCACATCTTCTTCCTCAGCCCCTTGCCGGGCCTCTCCCCTATCGTATTTCCCTGCCACATTCCCTTACCTAGGAAGGCAGGCAGGTGGTGTAGTGAGTAAGAGCATTGAGTCTGGAGTCTAGTGCTGCCTCAGACACTTGTTAGCTGTGTGACCCCAGGCTAGTTACTGACCCTCTGTCTGCCCCGGTTTCCTCATTTGTGAAATGGAGATAATAACAGCACCTACTTCAAAGGGCTGTGGTGAGGATTGAATGATATGACATGTGGAGTGCTTTGCAAACCTTAAGCCACTATATGAATGTGATATGGCTGTTATTACCTCAACACGTGGGGTCTCTCTTCTAGGTAAGCATATGCTCCTGGAGCCAGATAGGGACTGCCATTTTCCTCATGGGAGGAGGGAGGAGGTCCACCATGCCATGCTCATGTCTGGCAAACTTCCTGGGAAATCTAGGCGATGTAGCTCAGTCTTTCCTAATCCTGGGGACCAGCCTGATTCTATGACTCTGCAAGCATCCACACTTGCCCTTGTCCAGTCTGATCATCGACTGGAGATTGCCCTCCAATTTCCTTTGCTCCAAATCTCCCAGCTGGGTGCTGCCCTTGAATATCAGCAATGGGGATGCTAGCAGAGGACACTGACTTGGGGCTCCATTATTTTTCTTCATCACAGAGAAAGCCCTGGTAGCTGTGGGTTTACATCTACTGTAGCATGGGGAGCCCTACTCGTCAGCCTGCAGGGGAATAGTAAAAAGGGTGGACCAACTGGACCCATGGCATGGTTTGGGTTGGGTTAGCAGATGACAAAGGCAAGAAAAATGATGTCTCGTGGGGCATGCTCTTTCCTCTGGCTGTTGTATACTTGGCAATGCAAATAATTTAAGTAGTCCCGGCTGCTTGGCCTGGATGATAGAAGACTTAGGGTAAAGGGGTGAGGCATGATATCTGTCTTTAAGTCTTGGAAGGGCTGTCCCTTGGAAGAGGTTTTAGCTTTGTTCTGCTTGGTCCCAAAGGACAGAATTAAGAGAAATTGGCTGGGGGGAGTCACAAGATGGAAAATCAGGCTGTAGGTCAAGTAAAACTTCCAAAGAATTAGAGCAATCCTCAGGTAGGTTGGGCTGCCTTGGGAGGAAGTGACTTCCTCCTTACTGGAGGTATTCAAATAGATGGCCACATGTTGGGTAGGAAAGATCGAGGGCTTTTGTCCTTTCATGGCCTGGACTGGGTGGCCTCTGACGTCTTTTGAGGGCTCTGAGAGTCTGTGGTTCCGTGCCTTTGCTCTAGAACGCCAGGTAGAGTCCCCCCAATCAGAGATGACCCGAGGGAAGTGAAAAGGTGCTTCTTTCTGCCAGGCTGGGAGCCAGGGCTGGATCACTTTCTTGATGCAGGAATCCAGGTTCCTGCTGAAGTCCACTGGGGTGCCTCGCCTCTCCTTTCCCGTCTCTGTTTGGTCTTCACGGGACCTACTGATGGCGATTCTGACTGTTGTTTTTCCAGTCTCTTAGTGCAATGGCAGTGGGGTTCTGGGAGAAGAGACACTGGAACTGTAGTGACCAGGAGACCTGGCCTGCTTCTAACCCTAATCTAATTCTCTTTTTTTTGGGGGGGAGTTTCCAAGTTTATTGTAAAGAAAGCAGAAGTAAATATTAGACAGCTCCTCTTGGTGTTTTGAAGTTCATCCCAACGGTGGGCTGGGTAACTTGGAGGCTGGACAAACTGGCAAAGTCCAGGAGTTTCAACATTTCTTTGGTATCAGGTTTTACTTCAATGATTTCCTGATCCAAAGCAGACACCTCAGGGACGTAGTTGTCTCTCCTTTCTCTTTCCTCTTCCTGCAGTTTGATGGAGACACTTCTCACAGGGCCTCTCTGGATCCTCTTCATCAGATGAGTAACATAGCCCGCGATCTTGTTGCAAAGCTTCTTTCTGGGGATGATGGCAATCTCTTCGCACACACGCTTGTTGGTGTGGAAGTCATTGCCCAGGCAAGTGTAGTACTTCTTGATGATGACTCGAGCCACCTTCTTCACGGTCTTGGTCAGAACGCAACCCATATTGGCTCTGGAGGGTGAAGGGCCTAATCTAATTCTATGAGGAAGCCAGGGCTGGAGCTTTTAGGATAGGAGACAAGAAGTGAAGGTAAAGGAAGCAGTTGGTTATGTTGATACTTTAATGGGATCAATTTGAGTAGAATTTTGGAAAATTTAAGCTCTTCAAAACAAAAACCCGTTTGGGATGTAGATTTGAAAGAGTGGCAGGATGTAGGGACAACTATAAAGGCCTTTTAGAGATTGGCAAGTTCTGGTCAAAACAGTTGTGGGTAATAAGCAGCGCTGACATTTATATATAGCACTTCAAGGCTTACACAAACATCTGAAATGTTTTGTTATTTGAGTCTCATGAAAACTTATTTAAGTAGATATGATAGGGACTGGCAAAGCCATTTTATGGAGGAGGGGAAGGTCAATGACTTGTCCATGATTACACAGGACATTCTAGATTGGGAGTTGGTCCCAGGTCTTCCTGGCTTCAAATCTAGCTCCCAGTCTCGACACACAGCTATGCCTTTTATCCAACAGTTGTCTGCTGCACAGAGAAAAAGCTTTCTGTTTCTGACCCTGTCATGGTTTTCCTTGGATTTGTCTAAGTAGATTTGGACTTAAGTAACTGAACATCCTGAGTGGTCTCTGGCCTCTAGTAGTTAAATGCTTATCTGAGAATTTTAGTATCTTTCCAGTGAAGTAGTTAATGAGTAACTAACAAGACCCATTTTCTACCTGCTTTGGAGCTGAAATGACGTGAGAAAAGAGTGGTTAACTTTATCATGCAGAGACTTTACCGGATTGTACAAATTAAATCCAAAGGCCCTTCACAAAAATTATTGGAGATGTGACAAACCTCTTTATGTCCCATTAATTTAACTCTCTTTCAGTTGCATCGTGGACTTCAGTAATAAAACACAAAGTTAATTAAATCACCCAATAGAACAATTACAGTTTCATCAACAGAGACAACAACTCTGAGTACTACAGTTTGGAAATGTGAAATAGCATCTGTAGCTTCCTTCGGGAAAGGACCTAATTGGGTTTGGCCCAGGCACAGGCTTCCATTTAGGAATATTAATGAAAAAGCCAGCACTGCCCTTTCTATAAGTGGGAAAGCTGCCTTGATGAGGGGCTATTCAAAGGGCCCATTGAGGACCTTTCTTTGAGATTGGAAGAGGCTGCTTACTGAGCTGGCCTGCAACGGGATGAAAATTTCTGCCTTCAGGCCTAAGTAAGAGAGCAGACACCAGGAGACACCAGTGTGGGAAAGAGTCAGACCTTGGTGTCATATGAAAATGAAGCCCCTCAACCCAGGGTTTTCCAACAACTAGAAGGAAGCTTAGCAGATCACTAGGCAAGATGCTACAGGGAGGCCCCAAGAAATCTGGTTAGATCCCTTATCTATATGGATTTCTCCAAGGGCCACTTATCTTGGGGTCTAGAAGCAGGGAAACCAATTTGTTCCATTTCAGTTTATAGAAGATGATTTTGAGGTCAAGAGGAGTTGAAATGACTCACTGGAAGTCATTTGGCTTGGGTCAGGTCAAGCCGACCATGAAAGGTGTTCCCCTTTCAGACCATGGTGATTCCTACCAGGCTACAGCTTGGGGTAATCAGATTTTAGGAAAATCAAGCTCACAATGACCCATGAATGAGAAATGGAGATAGATTAATGATTCACAATGAAAAACTCTTGCCTATGGGAAACCTTCCTGGGCAACCAAAGTAAGCACAGAAGAAGATGAAACTCCACCCTGAAGCCAGTAGTTCAGTAAGGAAAGGGCAGAAGGAAAAAGACCAATGGTTTAGCCTGAAAGTAATAATAGTTGCTAATATTTATGCCGTGCTGACTTTATACCAGGCATTGTGCTAGGCCTTTTGCACTTATTACTTCACTTGATTCTCACAACAACCTTTTGGGGTAGTTGTTTCTCTTAGTCCCATTTTATAAATGAGGAAACTGAGGCAAACAGAGGTTAAATGACTTGCTCAGGGCCACACAGTTACTTAATGTCTAAGGCCGGTTTTGATCCCAGGTCTTCTAGACTATAGGCTTGGTGCTCAGATGTGGAGGCTATAGGTAAACAAGAGAAAGTATCCCATTGGGAACTGGGTGTCCTTGGGCCCCTAGCTTCTTGTGAGTTCTCTTTCTGCTAAATTTTGTTTATTTGCCCACTCCCTTCCTTTTCTCCCACCCTGTTCATAGTCCAGGTGTTTTGTTGAGTGTTTAGTCTTCTAAAGTGCCATGTCCAAGTTGTTGGGTGGTTGATGAAGCCATCATGGGTGACAACCTCCTCCTCCTCCTCTTCTTTCTTCTTCTTCTTCTTCTTCTTCTTCTTCTTCTTCTCTTCTTCTTCTTCTTCTTCTTCTTCTTCTTCTTCAGCTGCTTTTGCTGCCACCCCAGCCTTTGTTTTCAAATTAAAATGCATTGTTTTGAGGATCTTTTGTAGAACTTTCCTTCATTCACGTTAAATGGATACACCTTAGTATTCTTCAAGGGTATGTCCAGGAAACCTTAATGTAGACAATGGTTCTGTGACATGTGGTCAATGATAAAATATACTTTGTCACCAATAACAGGATGCATCTTTCTTATATAAATATGGTTCATGAGAATATGAGCACAGGTTGGTAGAGAAGTTTTGCACCAGGACCTGGAGATCCTCAGTTACTATCTGGGCCCCAGTGGGTAAGAAGTTAACTTTCTCTGGGCCCCAGTGG
>NW_020954577.1:21536757-21545363 GCF_900497805.2 Vombatus ursinus | reverse complement strand
TCTGGGCCCCAGTGGGTAAGAAGTTAACTTTCTCTGGGCCCCAGTGGTCCCAGAATTTCCATTAATGGTCTTGATGTATGAACCTTAGACCTCCCTGAAATTGGATGAGAATTAAGAAGAAAACATATAGATTTTTTGAGCTCTCTAGAGAATAGATGGGTGTATAAATGTTTTGGCTTTTATAAACTTGAGGTTGAATTACGTGTCTGAATTGTATCTATACTTTGGAGCTCCTCAAGGCCTTTTATAGCACACATTTATAACTTTACTGAAAAATATAAAAAAGAACATTTCAAAGATTAAATGTTTATTGTATTGTCAGGATCGCAAAGAGCCATTTAGATATGCTTATCATTTCTGTCATAATCATTCATCCATTTATCTGGCCCTTATTATCCCCACCCATCCATCTATCCTTCCACCCATCCATCCCTTATTGTATCCATCCACTCACCCACCCATCCATCCATCCCATATTCTATGCACCATCCATCCATCCATCCTTTATTCTTCCTACCCACCCATCCATTAATCTATCCATCCATCTATCTACCAACAAAAATTGATTGGGCACCCTGTATGTGCGAGGCAGAGGGGAACTTGAGAGATACAGGAAATAGTCAATGTCTTCTATGAGATCCCAATCTAGCTGGAGACATGTCATGTTCAGAAGAAAAGGTAATTCAGTAGACCCTGAACAGTAATTGCCAAGGGACTGGAAGAATAAGAAATGTTTGAGGAGTTCACAGTAGGGAGAAATCTCTTCCAGATGGGATCATTAGGCAGGATTCCCAGAGGAGGTGGTATTTGCTGTGGTCTTGAAGAGCAGGCAGAGTTCAGACAGGTGGGAGAGGAGATTGAAAGGGGAGAAGGCCAAGAGGCAGAAAAGAATGGCCCTTGTTGGAGCAGGGCCCCATTGGCCTGGAGTGGCATATTCACACAGTAGAGCAGTAAGAGATCACGTGGAAAGGTAGATCAGGGTCAGAATGTGGAGGGCCTTAAAAGTTAGGCCAAGAAGTTTGGCTTTCATTAGGTAATGGGGAGCCATTGAAGATCTTTGACCAAATGTATGAGATGGTCAGAGCTATGCCTTAGAATGGATTAATAGAGTAGCAGTTCCTAAGATCAGTGGGCTGGGGGTGTGATAGGGGTAGGAGTGTTATAGAGCTGATTGTTAAATGAACAGTGAGAGCATTTGCACTTCAGAAATTGGCAAATGCTACAAATCCAGCCTTCATTTATTGCTTTGTTGATTAAAACTTGAGAAAGTGATAGGGAAAATGTTAATAGTGCAGATTAAGCCTAAAAGTGTGTCATGCATACTCCACCCCCCCCCCCAAGCTGGTTGTTAAATGTTTATCAGAATACCCCTGGATCAGTGGTTTGGTGGTGTGGGGCTGGGGAAGAATCTGGGGAAAGGGTGACTAGTCACGTGGTTAGACCAGTGAGTAGTGATGTGATCAGAACTTGAGCTGGCATGATCACCATGGCCATGGAAAGGAGAAGGAGGGTACTGGAAACATGGCAAGGCAAAGATCAGTAGGAATGGCTGCCTCTGGAAGGATGGGGTCACCCACCAATGGCGATCTCTGAGAAGAGGCTGGGTGACCCCTTGTTAGGTGGGCAAGTGAGGGCATTTCTGCTCAGGTTCACTTTAGACTCTAGGCCTCTGAAAACTCTTCCCACTCAGAGACTGGGATAGAGCATTATCACGAAGAGAAACATCAAGTGTGATGGGACCCTGTGTCAGGTGGTGGGCCCAATTGTCTGCCACTGTCTGGAGGGCAAGGAGAGAAGAAATCCTGTTAAATCTCTCCCACCACCTTCATAGGCTGTCTCCCAGACTCCACCTCTGGCACTTGCTGTGAGGCCAGCCCGCCGGGGAGCCTGGGGCAGTGGATGCCTGCATGTCTCTTGCTTTTCTCCGCCTGGGTGACCAGAAGCTCTGGCTTTTCTCAGTAATTAATTATTAGCTCATGGCCACTTTCTTTGAGGCTTTTGTCCTCTCAGGTCATGGTCCAGCCCTTCCTTATGTGGAGGCAGGAAGGCTTTGCTAGGTCCTATCACAGGGCCTGTGACAGAGCAGCTCTGGTTTCCTGGTTGGTGCCACTAGGCTGAAAATCTTCAGAGGTTCAGGCAGGTCAGATGGCCTTGTTGAAGAACTAAAAAATAGGAAACATTGCTGTGGGAGCCCCTGCATCCGGTATGCCACTATCACTCCCCTTTCTTTGGCTCTACTTCTGCCTAGAAGTTATTGAAACCAGAGGAAGATGGAAGGATATTTAAAAATCAAAACACCTGCTTCTAACAATCACTAGGCTTCCCTGCCTCAGTGGTATCAGTGCACACTTTCCAGATGAGTGATCAGCACAGTGCCTGGCACAAAGGAAGCGCCATGTAAATATCAGCTACCATTGGGGGGATACTGGAAGCCCCACAGGCAGCCATGATGACCTCCCAGGAGCATCAGGGAAGCTACAGTGAGTCTTGAAGGATCTTTTGGCCTTGAGGAGAGAGAACAGAATTCCTCCCTTTTATTCCATGCTTGTGTTTGAGACAAACAGATACCAGGTCCATGACCTGATCTTGGATGTCTAGATATAGCTTCCTCTTACTCTCATAGGTGCTGGTCCTTGTGGATCACAATGGCCCAGGGAGAGTCTGATGAGGCAAAGGGTACTTGGCAGTCTGCTCACCCTCTAGTCCCTTTTATGTCAGGGGTTCTTGTAAAGGGGTTAAATATCTTTTGAAAGCCTGCCTGAGTTCCAGGGACTGACAGCCTGGCAGGACTGTGCCTTTGTCAGGAGATTTTGCTGATGTGGCCTTTTGGGTAGACTTTGTGGAACCCTAGAGATGGCATTAAGCAGCTAATGAGGTTGATAGGTTCACTCCAGTGAATGCTCCATATACAAATGGACACCAGCTCATCAGCAATCAGGCTGCCAGTGAGGGTTGGGACGCAGAACTATTTTTATGAGCTTGGCAAAATGAGTGATGGATAGAGGCATTGAAATGAGAGAATGCATCAGGCTTCTCATCAAAGTTTTAATTATGAATTTTTATGATTAGAAAACCCTAAACTTAGCTAGGATGAATGAAGATGTTGGAAACACATGCTGGAGTCCTGCTTCCTTTAGGTTCAAATTGCTTGAAGAAATTACATAACTTTGCAATAATTCCTGGATTTTTAACATATTATTACTGTAATAATTCCTGGTCCAACATTCCAAACTTTGAGATTATGTGAATTGGCTTAAATCTTGAGAGTAGACCCTCAAATCATCACTCTTTGGTTCATTTGCCTTTTGGAATTTCCTCTGGAAACCTTAGAATATAGTTCATGTCTGGCTCTCTAGAGATCTAGATAAAAGGGTCCCTGGTTCCCATGTAAGCATTCAAGGTAAGAATGCATATGAGACACAGGGCTGTCATCTTACAGAAAGTGCAAAACAATGTCAGGGACTCCTCATAGCCTCTTAAGGGTCAATATAATTCTCCCTCTTAAATAAGACCAGGGATGTAGACAGCTCTCCAGATTCTTAGTACCATGCTGGTTTTTTGGAGTCCTGTTATGAGGGAAGCACAATTGAGATCGTTAGAGAGATACCTTTGACCTTCTGGTGAGTACCAGCTCATTTTCAGGGCTTTACACAGATCTGGAACACTATAGTGTTACCTTGAGGGCTTGAACTTAACTGGAAATGGAAGTAAATTTGAAGATGTCAGGGAGGCAACATCTTGACATTCCAGGGAGTCCTAGCTCTTCAGGGAACCATCTAGATCCCCGACTTTATGGCACATCCTTGGATTTCCTTCAGAAGAACAATTGATTCAGAGCTGCAGGGAGATAACCTCTTAAAATCTGAGTGATCCCCATCTTCATCCTAGCACTCATTTAGGACTCTAGTCTTGTGTAATAACTCCAAGGGTCTGGGTTCGCTCCAAAAGAAATACTGGAGTTTGCTACAGAGGTGGCCCTCTTCTGCTCAGACCTGTCCTTTCTGAATGAGCCATCACACTAGAGGAGGTAGAATCCTGGGTCTTTGCTTCCCTGCATTCTGCCTTGGTTCTGTGCTGCTCCCCACTTGCTGGGGCCAGATGCTCCATCTTGGTTCAGGAAATCCCAGCACTTGGTTGTGTGGTTCTCTTTTGCATGGGGCTCAAAGAGTCTACCAATGCTTTTCCACAGCTTGGTCCAAGAACTCAGAGCCAAGGAGCTTCCTCCTCTTCCCAGCCCACTGGGGGTGAGAGGACATACAGGATACAATGTGCCTCTGACCTGCGATGGCTGCCGTGGCTCCTCAGGCTGTGGGAGAGGGTGTGCATTTCTCTCCCTGACCAGTAGAGTTGGACTTCCTCTTACAGCATCTGCTTTTTTGGTCGATGCTTGGCTCTGAGTATTTCTCCCCCAAAGTGCTGTCTTCATCCTTTGATAGGTCCAGTTCAAAGGGCTGGCTCCCCACTTACTGACACTTAGTCATTCTCAATTGGATGTTAATGTAATAGACATGTCTCAGGAGAGCATCTTTGTCTCACCTATGCCAATGGGCACGCATATGAAGATGCAATCAAAGTCGCTGTAGATACTCACCATCCTGGACTCCCATCCGGCTAATCAGTTCCTACCCTCTTAACCTCGAACTAAAGAGCCATAGGTTGACATTCTCTTACACTACCTGTAGACCAGCCTTTGCAAGCTAGGCCTGGCTGCCTGTCCTCCCTTCAGTCCCCTTCTGGGGCAGACACCTCTGAGCTTACCATCTTCTCATCCCTGTTGTTACGCACCTCCTCTTGGGGGAAAGGCGATCTCTCTGCTTTGGGCCCATACCAAATCACTGCTTCCTGCCCTACTGGGTAAAAATGCTTCTGCCTTTAGTATACCTGTTGGAAAAGTATCACTAGATGAGTCCTGTGGGATGGGGACTCCCAGGTCCATCAGGCTCCTTTCTCAGTATTTCCTTAAAGGATATATGCTTATTAGAATACACTTGATATGTCCCTACCCATAGATTATAGCTGGAAGGGACTTCAACGGCCCTCTATTATAACCCCCTTCTTGCTTAACAGGTGAGGAAGCTGAGGTCCAGAGAGGTAGACTGACTAGCCTAGGGTCACACCGTGTCGGAAGTCACAGAGTCACTTCTAGAATTCCAGACCTTTTTCCACTGGCTCATAAAATTGTTGCCAATTCCCAGGCATTTTCTGGTTGAATTTTGACTGTTGGATCATTTGGTATTGCATCTTCTTTTTTATTTTGCTTTTCATCCGTAACCTGTACACCTGGAGTATGTTTGAAAAACACCTAATCAATTAAGAAGGTAACCACCAAGCATATATTAAGTCCCTACAGTATATGAGGTGCTGGGGACACAAATGGAGCAGCCCCTGCCCTCAAGGGGTTTTCATTCTACTACAGCAGATTTTTCAGCCTAGAAGAGAAGTGAAGGGAAATAGAGGGGAGGCCATGAGGTCTTTGATGAGTCATTGATGTCCCTCTTTGTGGACACTTGGAAATAGGCCACAACTCTCAGCACCCCTGTTGTTTATTCTGTTGGAGTAGAGGTTGGACTTGAAGATCTCAAAGCTCCTTTCCAGCTCCAAAGTTCTTTGAACCCCTGATTCTCTAACAAGGCTTGCTATCTTCAAGGAGGTAAATGAAGAAGCTCAGGGGCGGCTGTATCAAAGTACCTGCCAGAGCCTGAGGCAGTGGACTGAGGACAAAACCTCTGACATTCTCCGTGAAGAACTTTTGATTTAAAACAAATAATCTCAGCGAGACTTTGTCTCAGAGGAAGGGTGTCACCACCCGAGATTCTGCCAACTTGGTCCTATGAATTTATTACCCATCCAGGCTATTTACTTTGAGGCCAATTCTAAGATTTTCAGGCACCTCATACTATCAGTGTTATTGATTGCACTCTCTATAGATGCCCATAATTTTTATGCAGTTAATTAATAAAGTTTATTGAGCATTTAGTTGTGTGATAAATTGTGTAAAGATGAAAGGGAAAAAAAGACAATGCGGATATTGTGCCTATGTTTAAATGAGGCGAGAGAATGGAAGGAGAGGCTATCACTGGAATGTGCTATCATTGGATGGGGCTGAAGGATGGACCTGGTTACAGAACACCAAGTGGAAATAAAGCTAGAGAGATGGTGGCAGGGGAGGCTGTCAGTGGCCAGGCTTCTTTTGTGGACTCCAGAGAGCCCCACGGGTGTCCAGGAGAAGAGTAATCCTGCCTCTCCCATGAGGGGCTTCTCAGCCCAATCTGGCCCTCCCTGGTGATGGGGCCTGAGCTCCCACAAGGGGCTTTATGGGTCTGGGAATGCTCAGTTCAGAACTGGGAGTCTTTGAACATTCTCCTTTGAAGCTAGTAGACACCTTATGTTTGTCCTTCCAGTGTGATCACTTCCAGGACTTTTCTTTCCTCAGTGTGAGGAGTCACAGTCTGAGACTCAGGAGATTCCTTCTGGGTTCTTGCCTGTGGCTGTGCCCCAGCATCCTCTTATGTCCTTTTGGGACTATATGCTGGGTGTTTGCTCTATGGCAGTGCTGGCCAGCTGTGGGGTATCTATCCCTAACTGGGGCTCTGCTTGGGGCTGGGAAGACCTGGGAGGCTGGAGGGCTGCCTTGTGAAGGGGCTCAGCTCCTGGACCAAGCACGGTGGTTCTGTTCTAATTGGAGGAAATGATGGGGATGCCATGCCCTCTGTCCCTCAACAAGGATGGGGTTGCTGAGGGTTTAGGGCAGGGCATGGCAGGAGAGCCGCTGTCTTCTTTAGGACCCCACTGACTGGGAAACTTCTCAATCTCTTACTCATTGGCTTCCCAGGGCTCTAGCATCTTCATCTTACTCTAAGCATGAGGACTTCCTGTGTTCCCGGGAGACAGGAGTCCTGTCAGCAGAGGGCATCCTTGCTGGTGGGATGTGCAGGGCTAGGTTCAGCACCTGGAAACTCACACATTGGCATTCTGAGCATATTGGGAAAAGTCCCTTCTGCCTCCTCAAACACCTCTCCTAGAAGCATCACAAATGCCTTTAAAGAGGTAAGGGGCCTCTACTGGATAATCTGAGATAAATCTGGAAATGCACCCTTCCCCCTGAGAGGGGCCATGTCCACAGGAAGGAGGGTGCCACTGGTAGCCTCTCCTCTTCCTCCTGAAGAGCACATTTTGACTGAGGAAAGAGAAGCACTCCTAAGGGCTTTGGCACATGAATTCAATTCAATTCAAAATATGTATCAGATATTGTGGAAGGCGCTGGGCTACAGAGACAAAGATGAAGTCTCCTCTCACAGAGCTTACATTTGACTAGGGTGAAAGAAGGCGTGCACTAGAGAGAATCCATACAGAGAAGCATTAAACAAAATATGTACAAATAAAACCTGTGCAAAGTCATTTTGTGGGGTGGGGGTGGAGCAGAGGATAACAGGAAGGGGTCATGGTGCTGGAGCTGGAAGGGATTTAGACGTCATCCAGACTTCTGAGGAAGTCTTCCACACTGGATAGCACCCAGAAGTCATCCCTCATTTTGCAGATATGGAAAAAGAGGGTCAGAGAGACTCAATGACATTTACACTTCATACAAGGAGGAAGTGGAATCCAAATCCAGGGCTTTTCCAGTGAGTGGTGGGGTCCTTGGGCACCAGGAGAAGGTAGGAAATGATAGACAGCTGTAGAAGGACAGACATAGCTGAGGACTGCCTGCTCCAGGTTGGCTAAGGGCTGGCCCTGCTCTTGTGCAGTCCTGTGATTGTGTTCGTTAGCCTGGTTAGTCTGGTTAGCTCAGTGACTCTCCCTGCCCCAATCTCCCTGCTCAGAGGTGAGCCGAGTCTTTGAAGAATGGGGAAAGGCAAGATGAGAAGTTTATCTGGGAGGAGGTAGTGAGTCCAGTGGGGCACAGGATGACAGAACCTCCTGTCCATGAGGATGACAGGAAAGAAGGGCAGGTGGGACATTTTCAAGCCTGTCTCCTTTAGCCCCTTCCTCTCCTTTTCCTTCTCTCTTTTCTATTTCTTAAAAAAAATCAGCTCCAAAGGTCTTCCATCTTTTGAATTCAGAAATAGAATAGAGACATTTTCCTAGATGAAAAGCATCTTCCCAGTGATGTATTGTCTTTTTGCTTTATCCCATTTTCTAAACCAACACATTTAGAGCTGCTTCTCATCTCTAAGAATAGACAAGATTGAGACAGTTTAACAAAAATTAGGGAAAAATTAAAGGTTTTTCTTTCTCCTTAATAAAATATGAGGCACATGCTGACGGATCACATATTTTTGTTGTTCATAAAGTGTGAAATACATCCTGCAATTAGTCTTTGCAAATATCAGCCCCGGAAATGCAGGCAGTATGTCCTTGTCATCCTGGCTGAAGCAAGTGTTGGAATGGAGCATGGAATTCATCCAGGCTGCTCAGATGTGCTTCTTGTCTACATGTTTTGCTCTTGTGTCCATGGCACATCTGACCCATCTACACTAACAATATGCATTGTCTAGGCTAGCCTGCCAAGGTGAAATCCATGGTGGTGGTGGGGAGGAATGACTCTACATTGGCCAGTAAGGTGGCTGAGTGAGACCAGTGATAGTGTGATTGTTTTGTGTGCTGAA
>NW_020954577.1:21532784-21536657 GCF_900497805.2 Vombatus ursinus | reverse complement strand
AGAGAGAGAGAGAGAGAGAGAGAGAGAGAGAGAGAGAGAGAGAGAAGTGACAATTAGGGGAAGGAGGGATGAGGAAAGGCTTTGGGCATGAAGTGCTACATGAACTGAACCTTGAAGCAACTAAATAGTTTTAAGAGGTGGAGGTGAGGAGTGACGGCATTCTAGGCATGTGGCATAGCCTGGGCAAGAGCAAAGAGGTGAGAAATGGAGTGTTGAGCATGGGAAACAACACACCTGTATAATACATTTGATCGCATGTAGAGTTTGTGATGGGAAGTAGTGTTAAATCAGTCAGCAGAGGACTGTGGCAAGATTTAAATGCCAGGCTGAGAAGTTGGTATTTGAACCCAGAAACTATGGGGGCTGGTCATTCAGCATTTATTAAGTAAATGTCAACCACTTAGCTGGTGCTGGGGCCAACAGAGGGCTCTTGAGAAGAGGAGTGATGGGACAGAGCTGTTGGAAGCCCATTTTCCTGACTCTTATCCACATGTCAAGCCAAGCAACCTCCCTGCAAGAGAGGGGTAAGAGACAGAGGCCCAGGATGTTGAGCTTATGTGCTGCCTTCTTGTGCTTCAGGGATTAGCCCAGGCATGGCTGGCTGCAGGGTAGCCAAGAGGCCCATGACTTCGTGCCAAGATGAGTAGAAGGAGTGTGAGAAGTTGTTGGCTGCCGGTCATTCGTGGCCTTACAAGGAAGGTCTGAAGAGCTGGAGGCTCTCAGGGTTAGCCTAGAAATCACAAGATTCCCATTGGGTTAATGGACATAGGCAGCTAGAATAGAAGTGGAGGGGGGATTTTCTACCTTTTGTCATGTAAGAAGCCAGGAGAGCTGCTGTTGGCCCTGTGATCCCATGTCGCGTGGCTATACAGCAGGGCTAATTTCAGAGCTTGCACAGACATTGCTTTGCTGACCCCAGAAGACAGAAGGAGCTGAAGACCTCTGAGTGCTGGCACCCAGTGAGGCTGCCTTGCTGTGGAAGCCAAGCACAGGAGATCTCAGCGAGGGAGCCCTGTTTGTCCTGCAGGTGTGCCAGGGAGGCGGCTGCTGTAGCTGATGCAGATGGGACATTCTGCCTTTCTCTTCTGCTGTGCAGGTTTTTGAGGCTGTGTGGGTGTGCATGCGTGTGTGTACATATGTGAGTATGCATGTACACATGTGCGTGTATGGTCGTAAGGGTGGTGGGTGGCCTCCTTTGGGCAGATTCTCCTAGGCAGAGAAACGCTGGCTCCTCAGGGCCTCTGGCTACATAGGTTTGAGCTGGGGAGCTGGGCTCAAGCCTGGCTCGGGACATTTTGGCTGGATGCTGCCCGCAGCCTCCTCTTAGATGGCTCCTTAGATGCCCCACACCCAGGCAGGACTACCTGTCACAAACAGATCGGAAAGCTTGTTCCCCATCGCTATTGATTTGGGGCCTGGTGACGAATTCTCTGTGCTCCTGACAGGATGATGTGCCTGACACTACGGAGCCGTGCCGGCCCCTGTTACCGCCTACACTTTGCAAGTGTCGTGGGCGCAGGCAGGCTCGGAATGACTTTTTAAATTGCCTTGTCTTTTGTGTCTCTATCGATGCTTTGCCCCTCCTGCCGAGGACTGTGCTGCTGCCCCCTGGGTCACCACCTTTTCTTCTGCCTCTTCAGGTTTCTCCTTAGAAACAGACACTCCTTTCCTCAGACCTCACTTGCTAGGCTCAGGAGTCAGCTTGGGCAAGTGGAGGATTGGCTGAGCTGGACAACATGGCACTCGTTCAGCCTTCGAGAAGGCGGGTCACCAACACTTTGGAATGATGTGCTGTCAGTCTCTGCAGGGGGCAGGCCATCTTGCCTACCATGCCAAATGTGAAGGGGTGGTCTGTTCTGCCCTGCTGTGCCAGTTGTAGGGTGGCACGCTTACCAAGAGAATGCTGAGAAACCAAAGAAATGACTTATAGGGTTAATTAGGTTAATTGGGGGAGTTGACTCACAAGAGGCCAGTCATCTAAAGTACTATTGTGGACCTCTGCACCAACCCCAGGCCAGGTCAAGCATTACATAGAAACAGAACAAAGAAGGCTGAGTGGCAGGAAGGCCCAGGGTCACAGGCAAGGGTTCCCATGGGAGCGTCTTTGGCTGTTTACATTTGTTGAAGGTAGTTTCCATTTTTCTATGGAGTCCTAGGTCATGTTCCCACTCTGGCCGCTCCCCCCCCCCCTGCTTTTTGCCTGCCCAGCCCTCTGTGATGAGTGTAAAGGACCTCCCGCACCCCTCCCCCAACCGGGAGCCAGCCACCCTCTTGAGTAAGAGACCACACTCCTGATGTCATTTGCCAGGTGAGGGGCCTCTGATAGCCGGAGCTCTCTTCCCGTTAGCCAGCATCTTGATGGATGGTGGGATGTGCCAGTCAGCAGACACCTCATTAGCCAATCTTCCCAGGTCTGTTGTGACTATTAGACTTCCATCTATTGGGGGTGATCTAATTAACAACAAAATGTTGTCCCATAAATTTTAAAGGCTGCCTTTTCAGTGGCCTGAATTGGAAAGATCTCATTTATTATTTTTTTTCCTCCATCTTTATTTTAATTATGAACCTGTAAGAAAGAGAGAGCCAAGCCATGGTGGAATCAGGGTCAGCAAGGACTGCTATTGGGCTGCGTCCCACTCTCAGTTTTCCAGGACATATGGTGATGAAGGATGACTGCTCTGGTAGCTGGCTCTCAGCTTCTTTTCTTTGTTTGTTCATTTAGTGGCCTCCCGGAGCGAGGGGGAGTAAGAGTCTGGACGACTTGGATTCCAATCCCGCCGGGGCCCTTCCTGGGTGGGTGATCTGGGGACAAGCATTCCCGTAGCGCCAACCTCAAAGGTGCAATGAGAATCTCGGGGAAGTTGCAGCCACCCAGAGAACTCGCATGTATAGGATACCAATGTTCTGAAGATTTTCTGTCCCCAACTCTGGGCCGTCCCAGTCCTCAAGCTCACCATCTTGGTCTTTTGCTCTGCTTAGTTCCCAGCCACCTTCAGCTTGCTCTCAATGTCCAGCCTTCTTTTTTTCAGCTGAGATCCAGGAAGGATCATTGAGTGAAAATGGACAGCCAGGCCCCTTCTCCTCCCACTAGTGTCTGGGTCAGGCAGAGGCTTTCTGCGACGGCAGGTGGCACAGCCTGTGCACATGAAAACACTGAAGCTGGCACGAGAAGCCTGGCAATAAGAAGTCATGTGATCTCTGCCTCTGACACATGTAAACACACACACATACATGCACATAGCACACACGCACACTCATACATACACTTACACATATGCACATCTCTGCCCCCCCAACGACTGGGGGCAAATCATCTGATACCCCCGACCCCCAGTTTCCTTATCTGAAAAGTGGGTTATCCTGGCAGCTCCTTCCCAGGATGAGTATAGTTTCTCCCTCCTGAGCCCACCCTTGTTCATAAAATGAAGGTGGTGATTCTTAGCTTATTGGGCTGTTGAGAGGAAAGGCTGCTATGCATTGTCAGTTCTGCATAAATATAAGCGATTGTTGTTCTCCCAAAAGAAGCCTTCCCTGAGGTTTGGGATGATGCTACTTTCCCCCCTTCCCATTTTTGATAAAATATTTCCACACTTTTGAATATCAAAATAAATCTGTGTCAAAGTAGATAAACTCAAGCAAACATTAAGCAAATATTAAAGCAGACAATTGCTTTAGAACAAAGTTTTTTAAAAAGTAATAAACATAACTCAATTCAATAAAAATTGACTGAGCAATGATGATGTGTGAGACACCGCAGGTGTGGGGAAAATACAGGGGTGAGGGAGACTGAGTGAGAGAGTTAGAATCAACCCAAGTTTGGTGATGAAGGAATGGAGCCTCCCAGGCATCATGGCTAGGAATGGAGCCTCCCAG
>NW_020954577.1:21462661-21532774 GCF_900497805.2 Vombatus ursinus | reverse complement strand
AGGAATGGAGCCTCCCAGGCATCATGGCTAGGAATGGAGCCTCCCAGGCATCATCACCAGGAATGGAGGGTCCCAGGCATCATGGCTCTGGAGGACTTACTTGAGGACAGGCTGAGGGCCAGTGACTCCTGCCCATCCAAACTCAGCCAGCAGACTGCAAGAGCGCCATAGCTGGCCCTGTCCTGTCAGGTCTCCTCCAGTTGTCCCCCTGATTTCCCTGGATGTACCTCCTTTATATGATAATTAAATGAGAACCCACCTGAGTTGCTGCACTCTGAACTGCCCTCAGTTCCAAGGCCTCAGCCCCTGTCCCATAAGACAGAAGCAGATTGGATTGTATTGAGTGGAGAAGGAGCAAAGATGCAATTTAATTTAATTCGGCAAACATTTATCAAGTGACTACTGTGTACATGACACTGCCTTGTGCACCCAGATAAATATGAAAACCAGGCTCTACTCTACCAGAGCTTACATGTTACTGACTTCAAGGTTTGGTGGGCCCCATGCTCAGAAATTCAACCATGTGGGGTGGCAGATCAAGGTCTAAGCAGTTTCATGGAAGAGAATGTACCTTCCTCTAGCCAGCCAGACTCAAATGTGGTCCACAGTGTGGTTGCTGGAGGTGTCAGGGGCTTGGGCCCTTTCTGGCTTCATTTATTTCCGCTAACTAGATGAAAGATTCTCTTTTTGCTAAAAGTCATAGTGTACCTGGTTCAGTTTTGTCTCTCTAAATGCATACCAGAGAGCATCTAGGGCTCTGATTCTGGGGAAATGGGAAAATGAGATAAATCAGGATGTAGAATGTGTATGTCTGTGTGTGTGTGTGTGTGTGTGTGTGTGTGTGTGTGTGTGTGAGAGAGAGAGAGAGAGAGAGAGAGAGAGAGAGAGAGAGAGAGAGAGAGAGAGAGAGAGAATATGTGTATGTTTTGGAAGGAATCTTTCCTTAATCAAGTCTAACCCCAATCTGATGCAACCCTTTGGTTAGAGATGAACTCATTTTATGAAGGGCCTCCATACACTATAGGGTGGCTTCTCACTCCCTTGGCTGATAGCTGTCACCCAGGAATCTTGAGTTGATGTAGACGTTTGCATGCCTGGGAGCCTCCATCCCCCCAGTGCACTGAGACTGACATCAGCTGAAAACACATTGTTCCCAATGTTAGCTAAGAAAATGTTGTTTATTTTAAGAAGGAAACCAAATGGGGAATTATGGAAGGCCCAATGACTACTCCCAAATCTGTGTCCAGAACTCCAGAGTAACTGGCCCCTCTTTCATAGTCAAGTGTTGGCCTCCTGGTGCTTGCCCATAGCATGGGTGGGATCAAGATAGTGGGCTGTCTCTCTTCTCCCTCTTCAGCTCAGGACACTCTCAGCTCCCTAGCTCTCCAGCCTGCCCATCAGTGTCTCGGGCAAGGTGATGATGGGGCCATCTTTCTCTGCCTTCTCTCCTGGGCAAAAGGAACCTGAATTCTCCCCCAACTCCAAACCCTTCCTTTCTCCTTGGTTGCCACTTGCTGTCCCACAGACCCTTCCTTTCCCTAGCATTTTCCAATTCTACCCAAGCCCATGCTCACTGCAGGGAAGATACTAGGCGTCATTCTTGACTCCTTTCTCTCTCTTGTCTTCCACATTCAAGCTGTTGTCATGGCCTATCAATTTTGCCTCTGCAGCTTCTCTCCAATATGCCCCATCCTCTCCCATGACGTTGCCCCCACCCTGGTGCAGACCCTTGTCACCTCATGCCTGGATTGTTGCAACCGCTGCTGGGGTGGGGGCAGAGTCTGCTTGCCTCAGTTTTCTCTTCACTCCTGACCATCCTCCATTCAGCCACCAAAGTGATTTTCCTAAAGTTCAGATCTGATCATGTCAACTCCTACTCAATAATCTTCTGTGGCTCCCTATCGCCTCCAGGATCAAATGCAAAATGTTCTGCTTGGCATTCAAAATCCTTTGTAACATGACCCCTCCTACTTTTCCAGTTTTCTTACTCCCCAGGATGTGCTCTTTCACCCAGTGACACTGGCCTCTGTTCCGTGAACAAGACCCTCTATCTCTTGGCTTTGGGCATTCTCTCTGGCTGTCCCACATACCTGGAATGCCCTTCCTCCTCATCTCCACTTACTGAACTTCCTGGCTTCCTTCACGTCCCATCTTCTAGAAGAAACTTTTCTCAGTCCCTCTTAATTCCAATGCCTTCCTTCTGTTATTTCCTATTTATCCCATGGATAGTTTTGTGTATATATTTGTTTGCATTTGGGTCCCCCACTAGATTATAAAGTCCTTGAGGGCAGGGACTGTCTTTTTTTCTTTTTGCATCCCCAGTAGTTAGCACAGTGCCTGGCACATAGTAGGGCTTAATAAATGTTTATTGATTGATGTTCCCCGGTGACAAAATGGAAAAGAGGGGAGAACAGGAAGATATCCAAGGGATGGTGATATGGTTCCAGATGATGACTGGAGGCTAATTTATCTTGGATAAGAACTTGGACCTTGGGTTTGGCCTTCTGGATATCATGCCTTGGCCACTCACCTTCAAACCTCCAATGAGGGAGACACGGCTCATTTGGGGGAAGAGAAAAAGGACGAGTTGCATCACAGGTCCACAGCAGGCGTGGCATAGAAGCCCACGCCACGTGTGGCATAGAAGCCTGTGCCACGTGTGGCATAGGACAAGGCCACCAGAGGGAGGTAGAGGCAGGAAGATGGTATTTCTGGTGAGAGCAGATGCAATGGGTCCCTGAGCACACACACCATTCCTCAGGCACTGCCAATCATTGATTGTTGATAGCAGCAGGCATTTCTGTGGTCCTTCCAAGTCTGCACTGTGGCTTTCCTCCATGACCTCAGTTAAACCTCATGCCAGCGTGGACAGTGATGGGTGCCCCAAGTGCCCTTGGTAGTCTTATCCCACTTTGCAGAAGACATTCTCCCTTCTTCTCTCCAGTCACATAGTAGTAGTACAGGTGTGCACATAGGGGGTTGGGGTGGGATTGGAGGGCAAGGTGTGCTTCTTATTCCAAGTCTGGCTCTCTTTCCACTATAGAACACTTCTGATAAGTGAAGTTTGGAGCCCTTCTCTGAGATGTTCTGAAAGGAGGGGGCTGCTCTGCTCATCTCCCAAAGAGAACCTACTTTCTTGGCATTTCCCAGAGGGTCATTGAGGCACAACTCTTTCTAAACAGAGGGATGGGTGTCATTGTTTCTCCTGGGAAGGGCTAAAAAGAGATTTTAGGGCATGGAGAGGAAAGGACAGATTAAGACCTGTCACAAATGGATCACCCAGTGTCCAAGGAGGAAGAAGCCTCAGAGACTTCTAGTTTAAGGTTTCCCTTAAAGGCCTTTGGTGAAGTGCGAGCCCTGCCCCCAGGCAGCCCCTCCCCCTTTGGGAGAGCTTGAATTGCTAAGAACTTTGTTCGTTTTTGTCATCCAGCTCACATTTGCCCCTTTCCAACTCATCCCCATCACTCCTAGCTCTGCTCTTGGGGGCCAGATGGAAAATAGCTCCACCTCTGTTCCATTGCCCTCAAATGCTTGAAAGCCACTATCTTGGCCCCCAACATCTGGTTTTCTCCAGGCTAAATCTCCCCAGTTCTTCCCAGCAGTCTTCATATGGCATGAACTAGAGGCCCTTCATCATCCTTGTCCCTGTGCTCTGGACACTTGCCAGCCTCTCAATGTCCTTCCTAAAGTGTGGTACCCAGAAATGAGCACATGTCCTTGGTGCAGTCTGATGAGTGCAAAGCAAGTGGATCTGGCAGCTTCTCTTCCTCTCTGATATGGCTTTTCTTTGGGAAGACACCAGGAAAAAGAAGGCTGTGGCCCTGGAGACCTTTATGCCCAAGACAGCTGGGTCAGGAGCCTTGGAGTCTTGACTGGGCCTTGCCACATCAGTTCCAAGTGGACACTTGACTCAGCCAGTTCTCTTCTGCGGCCTCCTGTTTCCTCACCTGTAAAATAAAAGCGTTGGATGGAATCTCCTCTGCCCCTTTACAAGATTAGATTCCCATCTTTGTCCATGCTTGAGGCTTGAGATCTTATTAGCCACTGATGCCCTTGACTCCTAAAGCAGCCCTTTCAAGCCCATGGAGAAGACGCTGTGTTAACATGGGAAGCTATTTCTTTCCTGCAGTCCAGAGTCTGTTTAGTATTTGGTTTTCTTCCAGGGAAGACCCTGTGCCTTGCTAGCTGAGCTGCTGAGTGAGTCTGTCCACCCTTGAGTGTCCCAATGGTGTTCACTGACTCCAGTAGACTGAGACCCCACCCAAAGTGGCTGAGTCCCTCATTAGCTCAACAGGCTACAAGTGACTACTCCCAGAAGCCAGTCTGGCCCTCTATCATCTGTCCTCCTAGGCTGTGAACTTGGCCATCTGGGCATTGTCAGAGGATAGATGAGCCCCCAGGACTTGTCCTCCTTATAGAGCAACTGGTTCCAACCCAGCTGGGAAACCAAAGGCTGTTTCTCAGGGAGTGGCTGAGTTAGATGTTGTCTAGATAGGTGCTCTTACAAGGATTTCCCCCCTTTCTCATTTCCTCCTTAGAATCCTTTATCTTCTGGACATTTCAGTTTCTGTTGGGCTCTTTTCTGTGGTGGACATCTAGGCCCTGGGGGGCAGGGAGGAGCAACTGTGCCTGGGGCCAGGGCCGAGACCTGGCAGAAGCTTCACCAGGAAATAAGGAAAAGAATAATCCCTCACACTGGAAACAACCAGAACAGCTGAGTTTGCAATAATAATTTACATCTATAATAGCAGTAACTCACAGTGATAAAGCCCTTTCCAAATACAAAGTACTGTCCTTCTTCTCATTGATTCTTAGAGCAGCTTTGTGAGAGAGGCAGGTCTGGGACCACAGATATACCTGTTTCATGTGAGGAATCAGGCTCAGAGATGGATGTGCCTTCCCCAAAGTCACACTGAGGTTAAGGGACAGTGCCAGGCCTTGAACTCAGATCTTTGGTCCCCAAATCTGGGGCTTTATCTAATTGCTCACGTTTATTTCTTTTTAATCATGTAGAATTCACCAGGCAGGCTGACAGTGATAGAACAAGTTTGAAGGTGACTGTGCAGGGCGGGGGGAGCAGAGAGGCCGGGTGTCCAAAGCCCGGGCCATTGTTTTCTTCTTGGATGGCCATCAGCTGTGGAGGGAGAGATCTTGGGAAAGAGCAAGGCCCGTGCAAAGGAGCTTCAGATGGGAGTAGGCGTGGTTACTAGCTTCCAAGGAGGGAGCTGAGAATAAACCCACACCATGAAATTAGAGCCCAGGGTAGGAGGTTGGCTAATGAGCTTATTTGCATTACATTCCGATTTGTTTTGAACTTGGATACATCCACCAGGAAGGAAGTGAGCATTTTGAGTCAGCAATGTAAATTAGATGCTTGGAATAACATGGGGCTTTATCTGGCTCTAATAACCAGCTTCTGGACGGATCTGGATTCCTGCTGCTTCAGGGTGCCCTTTGGAAGTGCTGCCTCTTCTTGCATGCCAAGTGTGTGGCTTGGTGTCAGGGCCTGGGTTCAAGTCCCATACTTGTGGGACCTGGGGCTGGTTACTTCATCTGCCCTTGCCTCAGTGTCCCCATCTGTAAAGCGGACAAGGCAGTCTCTGAGACCTTCTCTAGCTCCAGTTACCTTGGTGGCCTGGCTCCGAGTCTCCTCCTTATTGTAGAATGTAGACACCACAAAGACCTGGCCCAGGAGCATGCCCCTAATCTGGTGAGTGATGAAAGCCCCGGGGCAGGGGTGACTTTTGGAGGCAGGGAGCTGGGCAGGTCTGTCGGGAGGCTGGAGTGGGGTCATGTGGGAAGGCCCTGAGCCAGGCTGGGTTGTGGCAGTGGGAAGGAGAGGAAGGCGTAGAGGAGACAGGACACGTGATGGGGCAGGGTGCAGGAGCCTGGGCCGAGCCTCTTCCCTGAGGCCTGAGCAGTTTTCTAGACTGGAATTGGAGTCCATGCTGTCCAGTGAGCTCACTTCTGACTCCGCTTTCCTGGGATTCTCCAGGTTGGGGGGAAGGGACACCCGGACCCTGTTGTACAGCAGGCCAACAAACCTTCCAAGAGTCAGGTTGGGGTTCATCCCTGTCCCCTGATTTTCCCCCCTGAGGGTCCACATTCTGTCTCCTGCTGGTGCATTTTTCCCCTTCAGTATTCCATTCCACAGCCCAGGGCAGTGAACCCAGACTCAGGAAACCCTGAGTTCAAATCCTCCTCAGTCACTTATTTGCTATGTGACCCTGGGGAAGTCATTTAACCTCTGCTTGCCTCAGTTTCCTCAATGGGGATAATAACTCCTGCCTCCAGGGTTGTTGTGAGGATCAGAAGAGATCCTATTTCTAAAGGGTTTTGCCAACCACTCCAGTATCTTTGCCAAGAAAACCCCCAATGGGGTCATGAAGAGTCAGACACAACTGGAGCAGATGAACAATTGCAAACTTTAAAGTACTACATCGATGCTAGTTATTGTTACTGTTATTGTTGTTGTTGTTATTATCCCAGGCTGGATTTAGAGATGGAGATCCTACTGTGGAATTTTGTAAAAGTGTGCCTCATCACACAGGCCAGGGAGCAAGAATGGAGGGGAGTCCTGACCTATCGATCAAGCCTATTTTTCAGGGTATCAGTGATAGGCCTGGAGATGTCCAAGGACCCCCTAGCTCTTTGCTCTGAGAGGAGGGAGGCCAGGAGAGCAGAAGCTGCAGCAGGAAAAGGCCAAGCCCTTAGTGTACACAGAGGGGCCTAGAGAGGTCAAAGAGCTCCTTAGAGGTTTCCCTGGAAGAAAGGCCCAGCAGACATCTCTGTCCAGGGTCCTGGCTCCCCCACATGTCGGCAAGCGCTTCATTCCTACTCTCTTACCAGCTGAAATCGACTTTGTGCTCAGGACTTGGGCAGTACACAGCTCAGCTCCAGGGTGAATGGGATTGAGCTTTTAGTCCAGGGAGGTTGGAGCAAGGAGGTGAAGGGCTTTCAAAATAAAACTAAGGAGTTTATCTTTAATTCTAGATGCAATAGGGAGCCACCGGCATGTGTTGAGCAGGGGAGGGACATGGTCAGATCTCTGCTCAAGGAAAGTCCCTTCAGATGAACTTGGATTGGCCTAACTGAGGTGGGCAGCAGCTTGAGGCAGGGACAGCAGTGAGGAGCCCTTATCATAATCTAGGTGAGTCATGCTGAGGGTCCGAGAGGCTAGCTGTATGAGCAGAGAGAAGAAGTTTTTCACGCTGCCTCTCTGGGCCTCAGTTTCCTCATCCATAAGATGAGAGGCTTGGCTCCTGAAGTCCTTTCCCACTTCATGATCCTGTGGCCACTCTAAGCTTCCTGAAATCTGCAGAAAGTTCAAAAACTTTTCCGACATGAAGCAGCACCATCCAGGGTCAGGACCAGGTGAAGTAGCATAGAGAAAACCCAGGCCTTAGAGGTTTCCCCAGCAAACTGTCCCTTGAGGTAAATGGGATCCTCTATCTTAACACGGTGGGAACTAATCGGAGTTGAATGGCTGAAGACAAAGAGGAATTGTCAATGGTCTCCTCATCTTGAAAGGAGATCTCCAGGGGAGCAACCCAGGGAACTGGCCTAAATTCTGAGTTAACATTTTAATCAAAGAGTTGGGTAAGGGTGTAGATGTCATGCTTATCACATTTTCAGATGACACAAATCTGAGTGGGAAGATGGCTAACATCCTGGATGACAGAGCCAGGATCCAAAGAGATCTCAGTGGGTTTGAACATCGCACTGAAATGAGAAAGATGGAGTCTCATTGGGACAAATGCAGAGTCTTGCACTTGGGTTTAACAACTCAGCTGTCTGGGTTCACAGTGGTGGAGGCATAAAGAGATGGTGAATTATCTGAGCATGCCTTGGGGTGGGGGGTTAGTGGACTTACCTCAGTTCAACATGAATCTGCAGTGTACAAGGATCCTAAGAAAGCCAATATGATTTTAGACTACAGGAAGAGATCATGAAAAGAAGCAGATCGACTACATGAACAGAGGGAGGTGACATCCCACTATCTTCTATTCTGGTCCTACAGCACCTAAAGCATTGTTTGAAGGATGCTGAAAACAAGCTCCCCAAGGCTGGTGATGGGCTTTATGCACGTGCCACATCAGGACCAGTTAAAGGAACTGTAGAGGGCTATCTTGGAGAAGACATGGGGAGGGCTGGTGGGGCACCCTATCTGTTTTCAAGTAATTGGAAATTATTTGCAACTTAAATTACATCCCTTCTATATGGGGAAAAAAGTGTCTACACCTAACATGGAACATTTCTTTAGTTCTTTAAGATTTGTGAAACACTTTAAATGAATAATCTCATTTGACCAGCACAACAACTCCATGAAGTAGGTGTTGGTATTGCTATTCATTTTGGTCCCATAAAGCAGGACTAAGAGGCAAATGTAGGTTTACTTTAAGGAAAGATTTCATAATCACTCCAAAGTAGACTGGCTTCCTTTTGGACATCATGGATTGTCCCTCCAGGGAGGTCTTCAAGCAAAGGCTCAATGACCACTTGCTTGGTGTGTTGGTGGAGTGCTTTCCCAGGGCAGTGTGCACTAGGTGGCTGCTGAGATGCTTTCTGATTCTGAAATCCAGTGGTTTGGACTCTAGGACTCTACGCAGTGGGGCTGGGGTGCAGTAGGTGGGTTGATGTGGGCTGACCTCCTCCCTCCAGGTGTTGCAGTATTCAGCATCATTTTAACTTTTCAGAATTTGCTTTCCAAAGTAGAGACGTGGTAGAATGGCGTTCTGTTGATTTGTTTGTATATTTCTCTAGAGGAGCAGCCTGGATGGGAATTTTTCTGAATTGCATCCCCTTGAATGCCCTGAGTCTCCACTTCCCATCATTCCCTCTCCAAACATTCTAAGCAAGTGTGGCTCAGTGGAAAATCAACTGAACCACCGTGACAGCACCTCAGATGAAGACAAATGGCAGAAATCAGGAAAAACAGAAAGTGCCCACTTGCGGTGTTCTCGTTTGTACCAATTCCCAGGGTGCTCTCCTAATGGCATCAGTCCAAAGTGGTGGCAGGAGGCCAAGCTCAAAGACTCAGATGTAGACACAGATGCAAAGATTTCAAAAACAAGACAAAACAAAACCAATCCTTTCCACTCCCTGTCTGCATAGTCTACGTGAGCTCTTTCCAGACCTTTCAGGGGAGGGAACCCACCTTGCCCCAGACTGAAAGCTGGCATCTGTGGTTCATTTAATTTTGTTCCTAGGTAAGAGTGAGGATACACCTCGATGACTCTCAAACCAGTCCTGTCTGACCTTTGGAAGGAGAACTCGCCACTTTCCCTCCGCCATTTACTAGCACAAGACTCCTCAGTTATCCAATGTGTGGGATTCACTGTTAGCTGTGTTGAATGGTAATATTTTTATGTTTCAGGAAAGAAAATGGTGAATCATTTCCCTTATTCCGAAGAGCCACATCTCCAGCTCTATAATTTAATCACAGCAGCTCCACCCTCCCACTCTTGAAGATTTCACCGAATACATTTCATGAATAAATATTCGCCAAGTACTTTTGGAGTTTGCCATGAAATATTAAAGGGGTTATTTTTATAAAGCTCAGGGGAACCATTCACAGGGGTGTGCCAGTGAATGTAAATTGGCCACCAGACACACTCTGGGGGCTCGTACATTTGACTGGTGACGCGACAGCTCCCGCCCCTTTTTATTTCAGTCACTCCTGTTGCTGTTTACCATTTACCTTCTTTCCTATCAGTATGGCTTATGGCTTATTAGCATTGGAAAAGATGATCTTCCTAGGGCAATAAACAATAAAAAAATGTGTAATTTGTCCTAATAAACTCAAATAGTAACCCCCATGCCTGGACATTTTCAGCCAGGCATAATTTATCCACATCCTTGGCTGAGAAGCAGCGTGGATCTTTTTTGTGGAGTCCCTGACAGATGGCTTAAGCTTTTTCAGGACGACATTTCCAATCATTTTGCCCATATTGCAAAATTGGCCTTGAAAAAGGGTATGGAGTGGTTCTGCTGCATTAACATCCCGTCAGCTCTGTGGGCTGTGAAGGGCATGAAGAAGTGAAGGAAATCAAAAGAATAATGCTTGGAAAATCTGCTTCTGAAAGTTACAAATGTTGGCAGCATAGTGAAGATCTCCGATTGTAGGATGATCCTCACTGAATTTACATCTTCAATGTCAGAAACACATGAAATGCAATAATAAAGGCACAAATAGTTCCTTCCCTTGGCTTATAAGCCACTCTGTTGGCATCCAGAGTAGAGGGAGCCCTAAAAAATTCCATACATCTGGCTACACTTTTAGAGTCAGCCTTAAATCCCAGGGAATGGTCCCCTACCAACTCAGAGCTGACCAGGATCTTCTTTTTTTTTTGGTTAGGCAATGGGGTTAAGTGACTTGCCCAGGATCTCACAGCTAGTAAATGCCAAGTATCTGAGGCCAGATTTGAACTCAGGTCCTCCTGACTCTAAAACTGGAGCTCTATCCAGTGTTCCATCCAGCTGCCCTGCTGACCAGGAATTTCCACTGTTACCTTTCAAGTTTTGTTGCTGGCTCTTGATGGAAATCATCAAGGGTCTACATTCATTTCCCAGGAAATGTGAATTGATCACATTCCCTGACCCCATTTCCATTTTCTTTAGCAGCTCCAGCTGACTGCCCCCATCATACAGAACCTTGCTTGTTTCTTCTTGTCACCTTTTAGTTTATGATCAAACTCAATGCAGACCAAAGCTTGTCCCCACCATCTGGAAAATGCAATTACTGTACACAACACATGGCCTGCCTCCTGTGGGGTCACAGCTTGTACCACTGACCTCTGGAAAGATGTTGATCTCCAGTGCATGTTTTTCCAGAGGATCTCTCAAGGAAATATGTTGCTGTTGGGGCTGATCTTGAATCTGATAAATGTTGGTCCATCTCTTGAACTCCTTTCAGAGTTGCTTTTGGTGACTTGACCTTAAGCTTTTGTGACTTACAACTTCCCAGATCTTGTCTCTAGCACTTGTCCTGGTCATTGTTGCTAGTGAAAAATGTGTGTCTCCCCTCTCTGCCCCTCACACATACACCAAAGATAGTTTGGACATTATCTCTTCAGGGCATATTGTGTTGGTGCTGATGCCTGTGTAGATGGCTTGTAGGGTCATAGGATCATTGGTAGAGAACTGAAGGGGACCTTTAAGGACATATAATCTGGCCCCTCATTTTGTAGAGTAGGAGACTGAGCCCTACAGAGGGTCAAATCACTTGCTCCAGAAATAAGTGACAAATAAGTAATAAATAAGTAATAAGTAAGAAATACATGACAAAGCCTGAATTTGAATCCAAGTGCCCTTTCAAAGAACAAACCTCCCTTGATCAGCTCTCCCTTTAATCCCTGTCTGAGGGTCATGTGGACCTCTGTTGCCAGCATATGGGATGGTTCCAGTGACAATGTCAATCCAATCTTCTGTCTTGGTCACCGAGGAAATCATTGGGGACATTGGACATTCCAATTCTCCAGCTGTGGGCATTTCATCTTTGATAAAGGAAGCCATGGGGTCCAAATCTACTTTAGCAATGTAGAAGCCTTGTGATAGTAAAATGGAAACAACTACTCAATCAATCAACAAGTTTTTGTTAACAGCCTACTATGTGCCAGTCCCAGGAAGCTAGGTGGTGCAATGAATAGAATGTTGGACCTGGAATCAGGAAGATTTGAGTTCAAATATGTCCTCAGGCACTAGCCATGTGATCCTGGGCAACTCAACACTTTCTATCTCAGTTTCCTTAATTGTAAATGAGCTGGAGAAGGAAATGGCAAACTACTCTAATATCTTTATACTAGAGGGGGCCAGGAAAACCCCATACAGGGTCACAAAGAGTTGGACATGACTAATATGACTGAATGAATGTGCCAGTCCTATGCTGGGCACTGTGTTGAGGCTGGTCTGCTGCTATTCCTGACTAGGGTGGGTCTTCCTCAAACTATCTATTTTTGGAGACATTCCCATTCAACTTGTTAATACCAGGTAAAGAGAGGACATTTTGTACTGATTTACTAGTCCATCCATAGATCTGGACTGCCGCACAAATAACAATATGTTTCCTCCCCTTGACCAGGAATAAATTTCGATTTTGGGGATTAGAGGGAAACTAATGACAAGTTTTCAGCTCCTTGAGGTCAGCACTAAAATACAATGTGTATATATTGTTATACAATAATGGTTGTTGGCATTTGAACCCTCACGGGGAGGAGGAATATTTTGGTCTGGCACGAAAAGTTGGAGGTGTCCAGGCTAGTCTGAGGTGGCATTGAATCAGTGATGATGCAGAGACCTGTCTCAGTAGGGGTGGATATGTGCCAGGAGAGAGACTGGCCTTTCCCCTAGAGAGCCTTGCCTGTCACCCAGCAGGGGTTGCAGGGGGTGAGAAGTAGCTCTAGAAAGGGAGAAAGTTATTCTGGTGATAGAGCCACAGGTAGGGCAAGTTGAGGCATGTGAAGTGCAAGAGATGCGGATGGTGCTTTCCATACTGTTATGGGTGAGACACTGTGCTACTTTCCCTGAAGGGAGCACCCTCTTCCAAGGTGGTGATTTCTCTGGACAAAGCCCTGGTCACCTTGTTCTTATTCTGACTCCCTTTATGTAGCACTGTAAGGCTTAGAAGAGCTCTTATAACATTCTCTCTGCTAGAACTAAATGTAGTGATCTTGTGTCCACATGAGAACCCATCAAACATCCAAAGGCATCCAGGCAGAGTGGTGGCTAGAGGACTGGACTTGAAGCCAAGAAGTTTGAATTTTGTCTCATGTACTTACTAGCTGTGTGATCTTGGGCAAATTTCTCAGTCTCTGTTTCCACATATGTAAAATGGGCGGGGCAGCGAGGTGGCACAGTGGATAGAGCACCAGCCCTGAAGTCAGGGGGACCTGAGTTCAAATATGGCCTCAGACCAAACACTTGTCACTAACTAGCTGGGTGACCCTGGGCAAGTCACTTAACCCCAATTGCCTAAAAAAAATGGGGATAATAATAGTATCTATTTCACATGGTTCTTGTGTGGATCAAGTGAAGTGTATGGACAGTGCTCTGGAAATTTTAAAGCACTATATAAATGCTATATAAATCCTCTTATTGAAAGTCCATCACCATTATCTTTCAGGATCTTTGATGATCTCCAAAGTGCCACCTCCCCAGTACCTACCTCTAAATCCTAGGCTCCTGTGATAGTGTGCCCTAGAAACTTTCCTATTAGTTCGCATGGGAGTCAGAGATCAGAGGTGAGGGACAGCAGGCTTGAGGCAATTTCCCCTGTGGGATCACATTTCGAGAGTAGTTACCCATTTGTGGGGCTATGGTATTTCACACTACCTTTTTCTGAAAGAGACTCCCTCTTACGAAAGCTCCCATGTGATACATCAAAGCAATTATGCATGCTGCCAACACTCATCCTCTTTGTTGAGTGTTACTGATCCCATGGAAAGACACCAGGAACCTGGAGCTTGGAAAAAAATAAGATTTTTATTGACAACCTGAGATTTCCCCCTTTCTCCCTTCCCCTTTCCCCTCCAAGAGAGCTATCCCTTGTAACAAATACCTTTTTAGAAAAGTAGAGAAAATTTCAGCAAAACCAATGAACACATCATCAAAATGACATATGCAAAGTTTTATAGCCACAGCCCCAGCTTTTACAAAAGAGGCAGGGGAAGGTGTTTTCCCAGATCTCTCCTTTGAGGTTAAGCCTTGTTCTTTCTACTTTCACAACATTTCAGTTTGATTTTGGCCTTATTCTTCTCATTTACATTGTTATAGTCATTCTGTATGTTGTTTTCTTGGTTCTACTTCACTTGGCATCCACTCATGTAAGTTTTTCCATGCTACTCTTTACTACTCCTGTTGCTAACTTCCTGCAGCTTTATAACATTCCATTACCACTTCGTACCAAAATTGGTGTAGTCATTCACAAATTGATGGACATCTCCTTTGTTTCCAGTTTTTTGTTACCATGAGAAATGTCAAATCCTAAAAAAGAATTTCGTGTATATAGAACCTTCTTTTTTTGTCAATGACCTCTTTGGTGTATATGCCTAGCAAGGAAATCTCTGGTCAAAGGTATGGACATTTTAGTCACTTTGGATACTTCCCAATTGCTTTCCAGAATAATTAAACCAATCCACAGCTCCACGAATACTATATCAGCGTGCCATATTTCCACAAGCCCTTCAATATTGGCCATTCCCACTTTTGTCTCTGTTGTCAATTTGATGAATGTGATGTAAAGCCTTGGGGTTGCTTTGATTTGCATTTCCCTTACTAGTGATTAAAAGTATTCTTTCATATGGTTGTTAAAGGGTTGCAATTTTAAAAAATAACAGATTCTTCATATCTTTTGAAAATTTCTCTATTGAAGAATGGCTTTTGTTCTTAGCTATTTCTGTTAGTTGTCTATTTTGGATGTCAAACCCTCATCAGAAATGTTTAATACAAAGATTTTCTCCAGTTGATTTCTTTCCTTCTTATCATAGATGCATTATTTTTGTGTAAAATCTTTTCAAGTCCATGCAATTTATTAACAGTTATGATGATATTCTCATTTGTAATTTACTGTACCCCTTGTTTAGTTATAAATCCACCCCCACCTATGGCTGTAGGAAAATATAGTATCTTAGCTGTTGTTCAGTCAGTCAGTTGTGCCTGATTCTTCATGACCTCATGGGCCATAGCACATCAGGCCCTTCTGTCCCCCACTATCTCTTGAAGTCTGTCCAAGTGCATGCTCATTGTTTCCATGACACTATCTTTCCATCTCATCCTCTGCTGCCCCCTTTTCCTTTTGCCTTCAGTCATTCTCAACAGCAAACTCTTTTCCAATGAGTCTCATTTTCTCATTATGTGGTCAAAGTATTTAAGCTTCAGCTTCAGTATTTGCCCTTCCAATATATTAATTTCTTTAAGTATTGACTGATTTGACTTCCTTGCTGTCCAAAGGACTCTCAGAAGTCTTCTCCAGCACCACCATTTGAAAGTGTTGATTCTTTGGTACTTAGCTTTCCTTATAGTCCAACTCTCACGGCCATACATTGTTACTGGAAAAACCATAACTTTTGACTGTGTGGACCTTTGTCAGCAACTTGATGTCTCTGTTTTTTGAGTATGCCATCCAGATTTGCCATAGCCTTCCTTCCAAGGAGCAAGTATCTTTTCATTTCATGGCTGCAATTGCCATCTGCAATATTGTTTGAGCCCAAGAATATAAAATCTGACACTGCTTCCATTTCTTCTCCCTCTATTTGCCATGAAGTGATGGGACCAGTTGCCAAGATCTTAGGCTTTTGATGTTAAGCTGCAAGCCAGCTTATACATTCTTCTATTCTACCCTCATCAAGAAGCTTCTTATTCCTCTTCACTTTCTGCCATCAGAGTGACATTGTATGCCTGTCTCAGATTGTTGATATTCCTTCCAGCAACCTTAGTTCAGCTTTGGATTCCTCCAGCCTGGCATTTCCCATGATGTACTCTGCATAGAAGTTAAATCAATAAGGTGACAATATACAGCTTTGTCATACTCCTTTTCCAAACTGAAACCATGCAGTTGTTCTATGTAAGGTTCTAACTGTTGCTTCTTGGCCCATAAATGGGTTGTTCAAGAGACAAATGAGATGATCTGGTATTCCCATCTTTTTGAGGACTTGCCCCATTTTGTTGTGATCCACACAGTCAAAGACTTTAGTGTAGTCAATGAAGCAGAAGTGGATATTTTTCTGGAATTCCATTGCTTTCTCCATAATCCAGAAAATGTTGGCAATTTGGTGTCTAGTTCCAAAGATACTGGTGTGGTTTGGCATTTCCTTCTCCAGATCATTTTACAGGTGAGGAACTGAGGCAAACTGATTTGCATTGAGTAACTTCCTGAGGGTTACAGTATACAGATGTTTGATGTGAAGCCCTCCTGTCCTGTGAAGGGGGGGGGGCTGAGGATGTATTGGATACTTGTGCTTCTGTCTGCTGCCCCTGCCCTGAGGGTCCTTCTTCCTGACTGGGCTCCTAAGAACAGTTTGTGAGTGATCTGATGATCTACCTATACAACCACCAACAGCATCATCCCCACCTGGTTGGATGGAGGAAACGGAACCAACCCCTTCCATTTTCAAAATCTAATTGTTCATAAAACCACTTAATGCCAGAGCCAGGGAAGGTCTTCCTTAGAGAATTGATTACAGCTGAGAAGATTGGGGCCAACAAAGGTGACATGCTGCATCTGGCTTCCTAACTGAGGTCTCCTCTTTGTTTACCCCAGTACTGTGTCCACCATCTTATTGCCATAAGCTTGGGCAGTTGATGATGGCTTTGCTGGTTGAGTACCCTGTACATTCACAGCCTGCTATCCCGGGTGACCCAATTGCTACAAGTGCCATGCAATGATGTCCTGCTTTCTCTGAACAGTGCAGAACACTGAGCAGAGGCTGAATCAGAGCTAACTGCACTTGACAATATTCTTCTGAGAAACCAGTTGGTCAATCAATCATTGGCAGCAGAGTGGCTGGTCATCATCTAGCCATTTCAAAACCCAACATCTGGAGTTCCTAAGTCTTACTTAAGTCCTCTGCACTTGATGGTGTCTCCATGGAATTGAAGTCAAACCTTTGCAAAAGGCAGTAAGGAGAAATCACATATTTCAATTAAAGAAATAAATGGAAAACAAATAGTGAGTGCCCTTTGGCCCCCGGAGCATCATGATTTCTATTAGCCCTTCATGATGAGGTGGTTCATTGTCTGATTCTGTGTGCTGGGATTTTAGAAAGTCTGAGCTAGAAGAGTCTACCAGAAGCATGTAAGCCACCCTCTGCATTTTATCATTTGGGGAAATGAGGTACAGAAATTAAGTGACCTGCCTAAATCTCCTTTTCCTGCTGCCCTCATGTCGGGACTGGGATAAGGTCTGGCCATAGGACAGGCTAGATCTGAGAGCCTTCTAGAGTTTGATAGGGATTAAAGAATAGCTCTGGTTGGAGTACAACTGAATATTGGTCAGGGAGAACTCAAGTCTTGTCTGGGAGACAAAGCACTGAGCCAGGGCAAAGGCATAAAGTGGTGTTGGCTTCAGAAATGGGGGCAGATGATTGGGATCAAACAGGTAGATGAAGATAAGTAGACTGGGGACCAGACCAAAGGACTGGGGAGGTTCTGGGATGACAGAGAGGGTTTGCATGCAGCTTTTTCTATCCCTTGGTTTCCTTGGGCATGGCTATGATTTTAAGCTGTTCCTTGTTGGGGGGTCTGTCCCCCCAAACTTCCCCAAGATCAGTTGCTGTTGGACAGCACTTACTGTTTTGGATGCTAAGGCAATAGCCCTAAGTGGCAGTGATCATCAAGGTAATACAGGTAGAAATCTTGAAATTGGTTTGTGCCCACTGCAGAGCTGAGGACCTGTTAAGTGATCACTTAAGAGAACTGGTCTCTGGTCTCATGGGAGGCCAAGGGTAGAGAAGGAGGCCCTGGGTCCATGACCTGTCCACATGACCTGCTTGTGCTTCCTCCAAGAATGTCTTGCTTTTAGACAAACAGGAAACATCTTGCTCAGGGCATTCTTTGAGTTGTGAGATTCTCCAATGAGACTGGTGGCCACACTGGCTTGGGCAGGAAAAAGCCCTAAGCAGTGAGTTGATCTGGCCCCTAACTCTTCCCACCTTAGTCACTCAGCCCTGGGCCACCCTAAATAATCACTCAAAGTCTTTTAAAGTCCTTGGGCCTCAGTTTCCTCATCTTGGACATGAGCCCTAAGTTACTGAGCTGACAGAATTATCAGGGAGATGAAGCAAGATGATCTGTGGGAATATGCTGTGAACCCCAGAAGGCCCTTGATAGATTGTAATGAGTAATCAAGGACGATACAGCAAGAACTTGGTTTATAGGAATGGATTTAATGAGAGTGCTTCTATGGGCTGTGACAGCGGCTGAAAAAAGCAGATCATTTCCATTTTCCTATTAGCTCAACAGCAGCCTTGAGGACTGGGGACCAGCCAGGCTGATCATAAAGGCCCATCTTTCAATGTGCCCAAGTGAGAGCTGAGGGCCAAGACTGGGCCTCAGGATCTGGGGCTGAGAGATTCCACAGGCATCATGGAATCCAGGGGCTCTTCACCTTTCCTGTCTTGGACTCCTCGGCCAATGAGTTGTCTAGTGGATCTTTGGAACCCTTCCTCACAAGCAGGGTTTTAAATGCATCAAACAAAATACATTGGATTACAAAAGACATTGAGAGTGTTGGGATTCTTTTTCAAAATATGAAAAAAAACCACAGACTTCAAGTTAAGGAGAAAGTGGAAGCCCAGAAAGGTATAGTCACCTGCCCAAGGGTACACAGTCCTGGAGTGACCGAGGTAGGATCTGAACCCAGATCTCAAGGCTTCTTTCCATGACCCCGCTGAGGAACCTGCTGAGATTTGCCTTCCTGGGTGTGGTTCCCTTCATCTATTTGTGCCTTTCTGTCCAGTGTTGTGACATGTGACAAGCAACATGTGACATTTAAAAAAAAATCCCCCCAGTGGTCAGAATCGTTTTTTTCTTCAGTGGAAGCAGACCCCGGCTTGAGGTCTGGAGCTGAGCTGCTGGCTGTGTGGTCTCTCGGGGGAGGCTTGGGTTCCTTGCAGTTGTCTGACCTAGGCATCTGCATGTTGGTGATATTGTCAGTGAAATCCTTCTGGGTGAATCTGTTAGTGATGAGGAGGAGCTGCTGCTTGCCTGAGAGGAGAGGCCCGGGGAGCCCCCTCACCAAGTACACACTGAGTGTGGCACCGATTCTGAATTGCAGGTTTGCCAAGACCATCTAATGCCACATTTGGTGCGCCATTTACCTTGTACTTCCCCCCACTACACAGTGCTCCAGTCTCAGTGATAGGTGTTAACACAGTGCCTGGCACAGAGGAGGTGCCTAATCAATGCTTATTGGAGTTACTGAATTGCACTGAAGAGGGATTTTCCTGTCTTGCATGCGAGCCCAGCTGTCTCATCTCCTAGGCCTAGCTTCTCAAAGCTAAGCTGATGGTTTTGGTTCTGACCAGAGGTCCTAGCTCCGAGATTCCCAGAGGTGTGCTCTGTTGGAGAGGTCCTGGCTGCAGGCTTGTGAATTCTACTGTTTACCCACAGACATTTCTTAGCATTTCTATTACTGCTCCTTGTAGCTGGCTCCTTGCAGTAAACTTCTGGAGGGCAGGGCCCAGGGATGCTGCTGCATTATATTCCCTGTGCTTGGCGCTGTGCCTAACAGAGGGCAGATACTAGCTGAGTGTTGGTATAGTGAATGGATGGATGGATGGATGGATGGATGGATGGACCCATCTTTTACATACACTTAAGGAGCAGAAGAAATGCAGCCAGAGTTTCTCCTCTGCTGTATTTGCCTTAGGTTGCTACTCTGGTGGGGGGAGAGTGGAAGCTCTCTGAGGGCAGGGACATCTTCATTTGGTCTTTGCTTGCCCAGTGCCCAGCAGTGCCTGGGCCATTGTGTGTGCTGAATAGCATATCAGTTGAATTGAGTTGAAGGCAGGGCAGTCTTCCCATCTGGGCTGGATTAAAGATGGGAATGAGATGCAGGGATGAGCTGCCTCTGACCTGCAGGTAACAGGAGAAAAGGCCAGAGATGACCAGTGACCCTTTGCCCGTTCAGCACCATATCAATTAGACAGACGTTGCCTTCATTGTGTCTCCATCCTGCCTCACTGCTTCTGTTTTTCTGCTGGCATGGCTCTCATACAATTCCACTATGAAATCAAGGTTGGGACGGTGGATAGAGGCCAGGCCCAGATTCGGGAAGACCTGAATTCAAATCCAGCCTCAGATTGGGGAGCCAGAAGCAAAAGTGATACAGTCCCTGCTTCCAAAGGGCTCCCAATTTCTTGGGTCTTTATTTCATAGATTGAAGACTCCAACTTGGGAGGGCACATGACTTACCCAAGGTCACTTGGTAGTTCAGTAATGGAAATGGAAAGAGCTATTAAAGCTTAAAGCTGTACTCAGACTTTGGAAACACCCTGTGGATGCATGCATGCATGCATGTATACACATAGTATGTTTGTATGCATGCATATATACACACAGCACATTTGTATATGTATGTAAAATTAAAAATCAGTCTTCAAAGTATTTTCAAAAATTGATGACAGCTTTTGGAAACTGGACAATTGTGGAAGATTGTATTCTAGATTTAGGTGGGACAGTCAGCATAAAGCCAGGGTTACTCAGTGCCCTGTGCCTCAATGGGCAGTCCTGTCCTTGGTTAATAACTTGGGCGAGGGTAAGGTGAGCCTTGGAACAGGAAGGACAATGGGACTATTGGGGGTTATTTCTATATTCTACAACAGGCAGCAGCAGCAGTGATTTTCATTCTACAGACATTTGCTTTTCAGCTCAAATTCATCCCCAGATGCATTCTGGGGCACAGTGGTGATTTCCATTCATTTTGTCAAAGGATCTTGGGGAAACGGTCCTCCCCAGGTGCCTAGCTGGGTTTGCTCTTATTTGCTTTCTTGACCTTGGAGCAATAAAGAGGATCCTTGGTGTGGGTTCTTAAGTTGGCAAATAAACCCTCTTGTCAGAGAAACAATGGAGCCCTGTTTAAACAGGTATTTGAAGAGAGTCAGAGGTGAATGACAATTGTAGCAATGCTTCTGGCTCTGCCAGCAGGGCCAAGCAACCTCCCTGGCCAAGAGCAGTGGGGCCACCTCACTCCTCCTCTCTGAATGGATAAGCAGGCCTTTTGTAGCCCTAATACCTCCACATTTGGTCCCATTCTCTGGGTGGGTGCTAACTCTTGTAACCTCATGGCTGCCGACCACCCCCTGCCCTGGCCACCCCTTCTAGGATGGAGAAGGATCAGCTTTTTTGTTTTTCCTTTCTTTGTGGCTAGTGAACGTCAAGTCCTATAGCAAAGTTGGAAGATGCCAGACTGAGACTTGGTGGTCTTTGCCAGGGACCCTGCCCTAGGACTCTCTCCAAAGCAGAGGCAGCAGATTGGAGGTCTTACAAGGCAGATGTGCTACTGAATGATGTGGGACAGCTGGGGAACTGGAAATATTGACCCAAACATGCAGCCGCTGGAAGTGAGTGGTATCAAGGAGGCCTGAGGTATAGCCTGGCACCTTTTGGGGACCCGAGGCAAGGCCTGATTAGGTTAGGGCTCCTAGCCCCAAGCTTGCCCTTTGAGATGTAGATGCAGTTACAGGCAGCAGTAACCCCGATCCCTAGGTTGAAGGATGCCCCTCAGGCGAGGTCCCCCTTAGGAGAGGGCTCACACAGCTGAGCTCAGGACATGGCCCTGGGACTGGGAAGTCAACATCAATGCTTTCATCAGGGCTGATTCAAAGAAAAGCAGCTCCCAGCAATGTGTGACCCACCCTCACCCCAGCTCCCTCCAGCTGGTGACCCCCAGCTCCCGTTCTGTTCTTTGGGCCAGGTTAGAGTAGAGGCTAGGGAAGGCTCTCAGCAGCTGCAGAAGCCAGGGCTCAGGATGCATAATCCAATCCAATAAACATTGATTAAGCACCCAAGCACTGGGGATGTGACAAATTAAAAAAAGCTAACAATCAAATGGCAAAAGAGTGTCAGGGAGATACCAGGGTGGTATCTCCAAGGCTCTTGTTCCATGGAGTACAGGCAAGGCAGCAGATGCAAAGGCAACTGATCTCAGGGTCTGAGTTCTGGCCTCTGTAAAGGAAGGCTTTGGGAGGAGTTTGGGCCTCTGTCCTCCAAGCAGAGGGGAGAGGAGGCTCAGGAGGTGGAGTCGGTCAGGGCTTGGGCTGGAGGCGAGATGGAGGGGTTACTGGGGGAGGGGCAAAGGGGAGAAGGCAGGGGCTTCTCAGCTGCTTGGTGGGCTCCAGGGGCCCAAGTGGGCTGGCAATTCTTAAGGAGAAAACAGGAAGAAACAAAGGACTTGGAAAGGTCTGTGTCTTGCCTTGGCACCTAAGGGAAGTCTCTTGGAGGATGTAGGGTGTGTGTGTGTGTGTGTGTGTGTGTGTGTGTGTGTGTGTGTGTGTGTGAGAGAGAGAGAGAGAGAGAGAGAGAGAGAAGAGAGAGAGTGTGAGTGTAATGTGTGCCAGTGTGTGTGTGAATGTGAGTGTGTGAGTGTAATATGTGAATGTGATTGTGTGAGAGTGTGAATGTGTGTGTGTAATGTGTGCGAGTGTGTGAGAGTGTGAATGTGTGTGTGTGTGTGTATGTGTATGTGTGTGTGAGTGTGTGGGAACATGTGCAGGGATTTTGCTGTCTTTGAAGGTACAAGATGTTACTGGAATCTGACCCCATGTGTTAGCGCCAGGGCTGGCAGTGGCTGTGTTTATTGGACTGAATGTCAACCAGAGATAATAGAAACATTGACACAAGCTTCCTTTGGACTGACAGAGGACGATGCTGTGGTGCCTGCTGGTGACTCCTCTCCATTGCTGTCCCTCCCAGCTGGGGGGGGGGAAGGGAGACCTAAGGCCATCTCAGGGTACAATGATGAGGGCAAGTCACTTAGATTCATTGAGTCTCAGAACCCTCATTTATAGAATGAAGACAATCATATCTAGAGCGTGATCCTCAGTAAGCCATTCATTCCCTCATTTGTAACAAGGTGAAATCAATACCTGTAGTGTGACTCTGAGCAAGTCCTTAATCCTTCTAAGTTTCAGTTTCCCTACATGTAATGTTGATGGTGGGACCCTGGACAGTTACTTCACTTTAATGAGTTTCTGTGTTCTCATTCATCAGTGTGGGAGATGCTGCCTGGGGCCCCTTCCTCCCTGGGCCAAGCTCGAATGAAGTCACATCTGTAATGCATCCTATCAACGGTGACAATTATCATGTGTCTCCCTTATGTATTGTTGATAAAGAGATCTAGAAAGGGAATCATCCTGGGTCAGCTTACTAGAACACTAACGGTGCTTACCAGAGAAAAAACTCTTTCCTACACCTCATCTTTGGTGGCACACTATCATAGAAGCTTGGGCTTCTCCATCAGATTTCTTCAAAGTGTTTGCAAGATTTTTGGATGACATCTGGCTACTGCTCAGAGTCAGTCCTGTGGGATGGATTTTGGAAGGTGTTATCTTCTCCCCATTTTATGGATGGTGGAACCGAGTTCCTGAGCCTCTTAATGACATGCCTAGACTCCCTAAATCAGTGCTTGTCACTTGATGCCTATTTTCATGATACAAGCATAGGATTGATTTCTGAGCTGCTCAAGTCCCACTTCTGATCAATTAAGGACATTTCTCGAAGGGCTCTTGGGAGTCTCCTAGGATTCATCAGTCAATTGGGAACCCTGGCTGAAGGTCTTCCCTAGGCACAGAGAAGAAATCACTTTGTTAGTGGGCTCTCAGAGGCTATCCAAAGACTTTAGGGATATTAGGATGTCATTATAAATTTGTTGTTTTTGCTCAATTGTTTCACTTATGTTCAACTCCTCATGATCCCATGTGGGGTTTTCTTGCAAAGATATTGGAGTGGTTTGCTATTTCCTTCTCCAGCTCATTTTACAGATGAGGAAACTGAGGCAAGCAGGGTTGAGTGACTTGCCCAGGGTCAGAGAGACGGTAAGGGTCTGAGTCTAGATTTGAACTAAGGAAGAGGAGTCTTCCAGACTCCAGGTCTGGCACTCTGTCCGCTGGTCCTCTTTGAGAACAAAGGACCACTACAGCACCAGAAACAACAGCTCCCACTGTGCCACCCAGCTGCCCCAGACAGGATAAATTGGAGATAATCTCAGAGGAAAGGCACTAGACTCAAACAGGATGGAAAAGGGCTTCTTGTGGGAGGAAGGATTTTACCTGGAGTTCGAAGGAACCTAGGGAAGCTACAAGGTAGAGATTAGAAGAGAGAAGTGAAGCTAATGAGCGTGGATCTCAGATTCTGTGGAAGAGAATAAGGTGTAAGGAGACTGGAAAGGTGGGAAGGGGCTACTGAGGGCTCTGGATGCCAATGAGGGGACTTTACGCAGAGAGTGTGGCCCTGTCAGAGCCGGCTTTAGGAAGGTCACTTTGGTAGTTGATGAGTGCATGTGCCAGAGTGGGGAATGACTTGAAGGAGGGAGGCCAACCCTCAGGCTATCGTGATCATCCAGGCATGAGATGATGGAGCCCCGTAGCTGTGGATGCAGCTCCAGAGGACAAGAGTGGGCAGGGTACCAGGAGCTCAGCTCATGTTCTCCTTTGGGGAAATCTTTTCTCTTCCCCTGAGATGTTGGTGCTGCCTCCTTGCTCCCCACCTTGTGATCTATAGACCTCCTTGTCTGTTTATTTATTGTATCCCCAACCCTCCAGTCAAATAGAACCACCCGTGAGGGCTTGGCCCATTTGGGGCTTTTATTTAGCAGCCAGCACAGTGGCAGATCTATACTAGGTCCTTTGTAAATGCTTTTTGGGTTTTATTGGATTGGATAACGTGGTCATGTGCAGTCTAGTCATTGTGAGCCCTCCCCTGGTGCAGGTTGCCGCCCATCCATCTTGTCCTCTGTGTAATTCCTGTCCGAGTCTTCCTATAAACTCAGACGTGTCTCCTGGTGCTCTTCCAAGAAGTAATTCTGAGAAGTCCCCATTGCACTTCAGAAATACTTTTTTTTTTTTTAGTGAGTGCCTTGAGTTCAAGGGTCGGCCCAAAAGTCATCAAACTTCCCTTCTTCCAGAGATGTCCTGGGGTCCAGAGGGTCACTAGTTTCTGGCTGACCATTAATCTCTGCTGAGCTCACAAGGCTTTCTTTCCTCTGTCCTTCCTGGATGTGACCGATTTTTGAGGAATAACATGGTGAAAGTTCACAATCATGGAAATGGGGCTGCTGTACAAGATAGAAGGAGTAGAGGGAGTTGTGTGAATGAAGGTGATGAATTCAAAAGGCAAACAGGAAAGAGCTGCTAGGCACAGAGAAGTGTGGGCAAATGCATGGGGGTGGGGGAATTTAGGATGTGTGTAGAGTACACTGAGGGGAGTAGTATGAAGTGAGTCTGGGTAGCGCCATGCTCCTGAGGGCCTCGAGTGCAGAAAAAAAAATGTGACTTGGTTTGGTAAGCAATGGGGGCCATGCTCACCCATGATATCTTTAGGAGATGTAATCCTGTACAACAGCAAAATTGCTGGCACTGGACCTGGATTCAAATCCTGCTTATAGCCTGTGTGACCTTGGGCACATAGGTAGCCTCACCTTTCAAGGCCACAGCTTAGTCCTCTGTAGAATGAAGGGCTGAACAGATGGCTTCTGAGCTTCCTGCCACTCCATATCCAAGACCTTGTGACTGGGATTCGCTTCAGTCTTTCAACCAGGGCTGGAGAAAGCACTCATTCATCCTTCTCTGACAAAGGAGAAAATCAATAAGAAATATTCATGGCTTGCTGCCTGGTTTTTCCCTAGCAATTCCACAAATGCTTTTTGAGAGGAAAAAAAAAAGCAATTGGAGGTCCATCCGATGTGCTCTGCTCCAGAACCTTTGTCTGGGGCCTGGGATGACATCATCTCTGGAGCACTTCCATCCAAGGACAATCTTCTCCTGGCTCTGTGGGCTCTAGCTAAGCCCTGAGACTGGTCAGTGGAGACTCAACGCCTTAGCAGGTGTCAGTCTGATCAGGTAGGACAGAGCCAGGGAGCCCTAGCTTGGGGATGGTTAAGGTAGCCCACTAGCCTTGGCATCCTGGCTGCTCGGGGTGGGGGGAGGGCATTCTCTCTGCCAGGAGGCTTTGGTCTAGACTTCTCAGAGGAAACGTGCCGTCCATGGGCAGTCATGTGTCTTGGGAGCTTTGGGCCTTCTACAGATGGAAGGCAGGATCCAGAGGTGGACAAGAGGCAAGGCTCAGGTTGTGTCCAAGTGTCTTAGGGGAATGGGAGAAGGGGAATCTCTACCTGATTCACCTTCCCTTTCTGTTTTCAGCCCTAGTCCCAGATTCAGGGCTTCTTATATAAACTGTCACCATTGGAGGGACCCTGGAGATCACCTACTCTGATTCTTTCTGCTCTCTTAGGCCCAGACGCGAGTGACTTGACCAAGGCCATGCAGGTAGTAAGTGATGGAGAGGAGGAGGCTCAAATTCAGGTGCTCTGACTCCGTATCCAAGGGTGCATTGGCCAGCTCCCTAGTTCACACTCACCAAGGGGCCTTCTGGGAAGGAGCCACTGGCCAGGTTCTAAGGAAGATGTAAAGGGGAGTGGGGACACATGTCTGCACTCAGGGAGCCCCAATCTAGGTAGGAGGCCGGACACAAACATAAAAACAAGAGATGAGCCCGAATAGATGACAACAATGTGCGACCCGGCCCATAGCGGTATGTGAGTGACTAATGAATGAATGGGACAGTCAGGGAGCACAGACTTCGAAGTCGGGGGCAGGATGCTGTGGATGGGGAGGGCTTTCTGGGTGAGGCAGGGCTGAACCTCGGAGGGTTAATGTGTGGGGGAAGGAGGAGCGAGTGCGTTTTCATAAGCAGAGCCATCCTTCCACATCCCAGGCATCTGGTTTTCTCAAGGCACGTGCAGCCCATCCTCAGTTTGGCAGATGCCTTGGACACTTGCTGTGGGCTCAGATGTCCTTACCTTGATGTAAACCTTGCATTGAGCTCTGCTGATGTAGGCTGCTGCTCGGATGGCAGACTACATCCTACCCACAGCCTTCCCAGCTTGATGGGACCTGGGAGAAGCTACTCTCAGCTGACCCCGCTGAGAACCCAGCATCAGCTCCACCCCATTGCTATCTCCCATTTCTATCATTCTGCATTATGTACAGAGGACTTTACTTACAATACCTCTGTGAGATACATAGTATAGGCATTGTTCCCCCACTTTACAGAAGGGAAAACTGAGGCATCATGCTGTTCCCGCGGCTCCCCAGGGTCACACACAAAGTAAGCAGCAGACTCCACCAGTGTCCAGGAGTTTGCCTCTCAGACAGCATTTCCAAGTTCAGAACTGGAGTAGGTGACTGACATACTTCTAGGGTAAAGAGTGCCTTAATCTCTTTGTGTGTGGAAGAAATCAGTACAAGTTGGAGATGAAGGAAAAAGCAGGCTCCTCTTAGTGCCATGGGAGATCACTCCTGAGAGCAGCCCCCTGGCTGTGGATGGCAGGGAAAGAGCAGGCTCTCCAGTTACTGGGCCAGCTTCTTCCTGGGTCCCTGAGCCAGTTCCTGAAAACAGAGGCTTCTCCCATGTGTCTGGAGGCCGTGTTCTCCCCAGCCCGTCCTGGGCACATCGCCCACTCCTGACCCTGAATGCGGATCTGGCCGTCACCCTTTTGGCATCCATAGAAGCTTGGGTGACGCTGTTTGGTGCAGTCCCTTTTTGACTTGGCATTATTGTTCTTATGGGTTAGGGGCTTCTGATGGAGAGCCCTTCATGGGCTGCTGTAGATTCCCTGGTGCACTGATGTAGCTTCTGGAAAGAGCCTTGGAGCTGAGGCCTCTGAGGTTGATGCTTCTTCTTGGCGATTCTGTAGGGGCATTTGGGTGCCTATCACCTTGGGATATGGGAAACATCCATTTAAGGGTCAAGGGCTGCAGGGTTGGTGGGCCTGGGGTGGCCCCCCAGGGGGGTGCATCATCAGTATCACAGCCTTTCCCATCTGGATTCACAAGGGGCAGCTCTGACCCAGCTCCCAAATACAAAGGCTCCTTGTGGGCTTAATTCGAAAGCAGCCTATGCAGAAGGTGAGCCACCTCATGGCACTGAAGCCATTACACTACCTCCCCATCAATAGGGCCCAGCCCCCAGAAACATTTTCCCAAGCCCACTGTGCTGACCATGGCAGCTAGGGCACCATGGGGACCAGCAGGGCTGCATAGATCAGGAAACACAAGAACATGAGGCAGCCAGTGGCCTGTTTCATCAGCAAGTGTTGGGCTGGGGGTTGCAATGCAACCCTGTGTTGTTCAGTGGCCCCACAAATCGCCAATCTGCTAAGTGAGCAGCACCCACAGATGCATGATCCCTTTAACTTGGAATCTGAACAAGTGACAAGCCAAGAGGGACAGGACAGTTCCCAAATGGAGGATCTGATGAGTTCTGTGGAATCTTTGGTTTTAAGCTCCTTATGTGACATCATGCCTTGTTTGCATGTGAAAATGGTTGTTAAAATTGTATTTTCCCTCTTATTTTCCTTCCAGATAGAATTGAATTTTGAAAGGGAAAAGTGCAGAATTTTTACCTTGTTGAAATGTAGGTTGTAGTGGCCTAAGTGACTATAAGGAGCCTGCTAGCCAGTGACTTTTTTTTTTTGGTGAAGTATTTGGAGTTAAATGACTTGCCCAGAGTCACACAGCTAGTGAGTGTTATGTGTCTGAGGTCAGATTTGAACTCGGGCCCTTTTGACTCTAGGGCCAGTGCTCTACCCAGTGCGCCACTTAGCTGCTTCCCTAGCCAGTGACTCCTGTTGCCTTGTGGGTGTGAGGGGGAGAGAGGAGGGAAGTGGTCAGGAGGCTCTGGGTTTTCTACTGGGGGGCCTGAGAGATGAGTTGTGACCTCAGCAGGAAGGACATTAAATGGCAGCAAAGGTTTGGGCTAGATGGGAAAGGAGGGGAATTCGGTCCTGGACACACTGAGTTTGGGGCATTGGCAGGACATTCATGTGGGGAGGACCAGCAGGTGCAGTCCTGAAGGTGAGATGTCCTCTGTCCTTAGTCCTGTCCAGGCCCAGCTGGAGGACTGTGCTTAGCCTGTGTGGGAAAGGGTATTAGCAAGGGTATGATGAGCCAGAGCACTTCCAGAGGATGGTGAAGGGTCTTCATCCCAAGCTACATAGAGGTCAGCTGAAGGACCCAGGGAGATTTAGTACATTGTAAAGAAGACTCAAGACTGTGTGTGTGAGAGGGATTAGACTTTCCCCCTCGGTGTGAAAGAGTTTACTGGATACTCTCCACTCAGTGGAGACACACTCCTTCAGAATAATAATTCAAATAATGGGGGTATTTTGATTAGGAATAGTGTGAAGGATCAGGGGGAAGATGGAAAAAGAGAGAGAGGGAGGGAGGGAAGGAGGGACGGAGGGAGGTAGAGAGAGAGAGAGAGACAGAGACAGAGAGACAGAGAGACAGAGAGAGACAGAGACACAGAGATACACACACAGAGAGACAGAGACAGAGACAGAGACAGAGACTGAGACTAGAGTTGTTTAATATTGACTCTCTGCAACTTGCCAGGTCCTTTCCCTATCAGAGCTCCCCTGTACCCTGGTCCAAGTTCTTGTGCCTTCCTAGTTTATATCTCATATTACACATTGTAATCCCTTTTCTCCAGTTCTGCCCAAACCCCCATCTCCAGCCAACCCTCTGTGTCTGGACAATTCCTCTGGAGTGTTCCTTCAATAAGAGACTCTTTGTTGACTCCTAGAATTTTCCCAGATGGTGGGCCCATCTGCTAGCACTCTGGGCCATTGTCTCAGCTTGACCATGGACAGACAAGACCTTAGAAGGAACAGAGGTATCACCTGCAAATCTGGCTGATTTTGCTTAAGGGTCAGCACACTAGCAAGGTACATTGATACCCAAAGAGGGTTAGTCAATCAATGAACAAGCATTTATTAAGTCTTTCTATGTATTACGTACTATGTTAAGAACTGGGGATGTGAAAAAAAAACAAACAACCAGTTAGACCACTGGGACCTTGAAACCAATCGAGTCAAGTTGTCTTGCTCCAACCAGAGCCCTGAGTGAAATGGCAAATGAGAAATTTCCTACACCAGCAATATTTGGACAGTGTTGCTGGTTGCATGAAGGCCTAGGCCTCATTGGCAATACCGGAACACTCCCTCAGTAACACAGCCCCATCCATCTTTTTCTTGATACTGGAGGGCACAGCAGTGGATAATGACAGCCTTGTGGCCTTTGGGATGCAAAGAACCCTACTTGTCTGCTAAGGTCCAAGGTTCTGGTCTAGAAGGTCTGTTAATCCAAGGCCACCTCCGTACATGTGCCACTGGGCTAGGCATGTCCATCTTTGCCTCAGTGGGAGCCCCTCCTCACTCATTTCTCTCATCTCACATCTGAGGCTACTGGGCTTGCTGTCCATTGCTTTGGCTGAGGGTCCACAAGCCTAGATAAGAGAATCTAGTCTTGCTATTTTCATTTCATGAGTCACTTACAAAATTCTGTCTTTGAGCAGGTCCAGATGACCTGAGTATTTAGGTCTCCATGGTTCTGTAGAGCGCTGGAAAGGAGAGAGAAGATAAGAGGCCTGGTGTCTCACTCCAGGACCCAATAAGATGATATCTATGAAGATGTCTTTCAGACCTATTGTGCGTCAGTGGTGAATGAGATCATAGTCACATGACCCTGGGGCAGGGTTTGGCCACAGGCAGACAAAACGTGGGCACTAGGCGATTTCTGCTCAATCCCAGCATCATCAGTTTGGAGCTAGGAAGGACCTTGGAGATCATCTGCTCCAACCAACTCATTTCAAAGTCATACTGGTAACAATGGGTAGAGGCCGATTTGAACCCAGACACAAGAGCCTAGAAAATTCCAAGACAATCATCAGTATCCCCTGTGGGCTGAGAAGGGATAACTTGCAGATCCTTCTGGGAAACCTCAGGCTGTGGCATTGATATCACTACCCACCCCTGCCTCTCCCCCCAGACAGTGATCTCAGCCCCTCTGGATGTATCCCAGCATGTGGCTGTGTCTCTTTGTGCCTGGGCCTCCTTCTCCCCTGGGCTGGCCTGGAGCAGTGAGGGGAGCTCCTTTTTGCCCCTCTCTGGAGAATCGCTTCCAACTCCAGGGGAGAGATTCGAAGCCCAATCAGCTTCAGAGGTCTCCGGGTTAGCAGCATCATCAGTAACTCTGCTGTGTTCTCAATAAAACATGAACAGCCATAAAAGTCCAATTGGGCTGGAAAATGAACTTTACAGCCCACTCTAGCTTACAGATGCTTATTAACCAATATGAGAGAAATACCAACCAGGGGAAGATATCGTCTGCTTTATAGGCTTTAAAAAACCATTTGATTCAATCTGGCACCCGGGCTGAATCTCAACTAGCTACAAAGCTGGATTGATGAGGAAGCGCACTATGTAATTAAATCTATGAATCAACCCATCAACTGGAAGAGAACACTCAATCCCATGTAAGCAGACACCTTTGTGTGGGAAAGAAGATGCAGCCTGCTGTCCAGCCCCATTCTTGAGCCGCAGGCGTCCTTGTACTGCGGCAGCTGCGGAAAGACGATGCTTCTGATGAATTACTGCCCACTCATTGACTGGCAGACAGCACCCTCACATGTCTCGGGGTCAAAGTGAAAATTAGGAGCTTTCCCTCTTCCAGGAAAGTTACACAAAGTTATTTTGCGATCTGGGTTAAGGTTGGGGCTTCCTGGCAGCCCCCATTCTTTCCTCCAAACTTCACAGCCCCCGGCCTCAGCCCTTCCTGTTGGAGGACAAAGTTTCTATTGTGATCTGGGGCTTCTTTCAGGCCCTGGTGCTCCCTCTTAGAAAATGAAAGCCTTGGTCAGGTTTTGTTTTTGTTTTTTTTTAGGCAGTTGGGGTTAAGTGACTTGCCCAGGGTCACACAGCTAGTAAGTGTCAAGTGTTTGGTCCGAGGCCAAATTTGAACTCAGGTCCTCCTGACTTCAGGGCCAGTGCTCTATCCACTGCACCACCTAGCTGCCCCTTGTTAGGTTTATTTTTCAAGGAGCACTGAGCCGCCCGTCCTTTTCCTCCAAACTTCCAGGCGACTCTTCAAAGCAGAGAAGGCAAAGCGGACTCCTTGCTCAGTTCAGGGCTATCAGCTCAGGGCTGGAGAAGAATCAAGCGGGGCCAAAGTGAAATCAGATGTCAGGTGGAAATTGGAAAGTCCAGGCACTGACCATGCATTATTCCAAGCACTGGTCACCCCAGGTTCCCTATAGGAAAGTGAGGGAGTTTGCTGACCCTGAGAAGTGCCCTGTCAGACATGCAGAGACTTTATTTCCCCCAATTAAAAAAAAAGCTTATTTTCTGTGGTGCTTTAAGGCCTGCAGAACGCCTTTCTTTCAACTACTTTATGGGATATGTAGAAGGCATGTTACTATCCCCATTTTGCAGATGAGGAATCCGAGGTATGAAGTTAATTGCTCAGGGCCACACAGCTAGGAAGTGGCCAGGCTTGGAGAACCCAGTTTTCCTCTGACTGACCCCAGGATTACTGTAGTTTCCACTGGGCCATGCATATCTAAAAAAGCATTGGAATCCACAAAAGAAATAACAGTTCTACCTTTGACCTAGTGTTAAAAATCCATGTTCTATTTCCCAATGCCAAGACTGTTGGTAGGAGCTGTCAGTTCCATACGTGTACAAATAGCACAGTGAAAAGAACTAATTGGACAAATTGATGCAGTGTAGACAAAACTACCAGTTTATTGACTCCAGTGGTTCCCCCCCACTTTTTATTGACTTGTCTCAGAAGCACATAGGGGCAGCTCTAGGTTGCAGCAGATACATGTGAATACTGGCTCCTCAAAGACTTGAGAAAACTCTGAAGCTGCCATTTTGTGAAAGGAAATGGAACGATAAATGATTGCTGTACCTTTTAGTCACATAAAAGAGCAACTGGGAACATCCAATTGCCTGAGATTTCCTCACATGCTGGCATTGCTTCAGTGCTGAGCCAGCATGGTGAAATCCAGTGACTCCCAGGGCTGGACCCTGCAGAAAAAAGGAAAAGCAGATCATGTGTCTGAGTCCTCGTCTGGTAATCACTTCCCAGCCCTATTGAGGCTGCAGAGCTCCTTGGAAGTGGGGCCTGGCTGGCAGTTAATGGGATGAGGAGCGGGGCTGGCTGGGGGGGGCCGCCTAATCTTCTGTAGAGCTTACAAAGCTTCCAGAACAGGAAGAGAGGCGTCATAAGCTCCTTACAAGTGCAAAAGGACCAAATCTTAAGAAGCAGAGCTAGAAAAGAAGGATGGGGCCCTACACGGTGGATCGCAGCACTCCTGTTGATCCATTGATGCCCTGTCCAGGTCTCTGAGATCTCCAGTATTCCCCTGGCCCTATGCGAGCCTCATCTGTAGGCAGGGCAGGTACTGACCTCACCTTATTATAGATGGGGAGATGGAGGACTAGAAAGTTTAACAGCTGTGATATACAAGACCAGGTGTCTTGTAGGCATCTCAAGCCCACCGTCCAGAATTGAACTCACTAGCTTTATCCACAAACTTTCTCCTTCTCCCAACTCTCCTCTTCCTGTTGAGAATGTCCTGTCCTTCCAGGCTGTTGGGGTTATCCAGTGAAGTTCTTTTCACTTTGCCTCTTCCTCATGCTTCACACCCGGGCTCTTGGCAGGTCTTGCCTCAGTGATCTATTTTGCGTCTGCACCCTCCCTCCTTCATCCATTTTCTCCAGCCATAGCCCCTCATCAGTCTCCAGCTGCTGGGCTTTTGCCTTCTCTGATCCATTCTCAACCCAGCTGCAGCAGCTCGTGACTGTCCTTAGGATCAAGTACCAACTCCTTTGTTATCTGGAAGTCTTCCCAGCTCAGCTGGAACCCACCTTTCCAGGTGTGTCAACTTCACACAGTCCCCATTTCATCCTGATCAGCTGCTCCAGCTTCCCCTGGAGTGGTTTTCCATCTTTTCTCTTGGTTCCTTTTCCTAGATTTCCCCCTCCCCTTCTTTCACGCCTTGAGGGGCTTCCTTCTCACCTCTCCTTCACTGAACGCCCAGCTTCATTTAGAGCTCACACACATGCCTCCTCCTTCAGGAAACCTCTCCAGATTCCACAGAATCCCAGGATTTGAGAGTTAAAAGGGACTTTCTGGTCCAGCCATTCCATGAAAGGAAGCCCTAGTATAACATAAGAGTAAGAGATGCTCCCATTTATACATGTTTTAATATCTGTGAAGCATTGTACATCTCCTTTGAGCCATGGAGGGAGGTGCTATGATCACACTTATTTCTATAGATGGGGAAACTGAGGCTGAGGGAGATTACATTCCTAGACCACAGTCACCCAGCTAGTAAGTGTCTGAGGCAGGACTCAAAGCTCTATCCACCTGGCCGCCAGCTGCCTCACATCCTTGACACGGGATCATTCAGCCTCTGAAGGCTTCAAAAGTAGAGTAGGCCTTCTGTTATTAATGCCTAAGTCCAGAAATTTGGCTATGTATTGATTCCTCTACTGGATTGTAAGCTTCTTGTGGGCAGGAACTATCCCATTTTTGTCTTTGTAGCCACAGCACCTAGTCACTCAGTTAGCCAATAGGAACCTATTAAATATTGACTATGTACCTAGTGCAGTGTTTGGTAGGTACTTAATACGTGCTGGATGGATTATCAAACACATTTCTGATAACAGATCTAGCTCCTGGGTTCCATATCAGGTTGTCTGTGGGTGGTAATACATGCTCAGATAACAATCTTTCTTGAGGCCCATATTACTGATTGGTTGAAGGGCCACAGTCTGGCCCCACTGATTAAACTGAGCTCAATCCTTGAAATATTGAAAGTGTTTTTTACAACAGGAACAACATTGGCTTGGAAACCCTACACTCTGAGAAAAGCAGGTTTGCCATGGGTCATGACAAATGACTACAGTCAGATGGTGGGTGGGTAGAAAACACCAGACACTTCACAGTATCTTGTCTGGCCTCAGAACAGCAAAAAGATGTTTTGAAGAGAGAGTTTTCACAGAAGCATCTGATGTTTGCCTCTTGGCAACCTTTGGTTTATAACAGTGGAGAGGCTGAAAAATAAATAATTTATTGCCTTCAAATGAACAATAAAGGCTTCCCTTGTCTTTATTGTTTGAGGACCACAAGAAGGCATTTGATATGGGGCAAAACACCATCTTAAAGGGCTTTGCATCAAGATATTTTTCATATTTGTGTCAAAATCAAAGAAGATTCTTTGAAATATGTAACAGTTAAGACAACTCTGTTTGCTGACCCTCCAATTATAAATAACCAGTAAGGCATAAACCAGGGAGACAGATGCTCCCCAAAGGTTTTTGCCCCCATGATGCAGTAGGTCCAATACAAAGCCCAAGTGGAATAAAGATTTCCTACAGTTGGTGAGATCTTCCAAATTCTCCTGCTTTCAGATGACATTGTTCTGATTATATTGAGCCCCAGAACATTACCATGTCCTAATGTCCTAAATGAAATCCATGTTTATTTAAAAGAATTAAGCTTGACCACCTACATTGCACAAACCAAGTGGATGAGAAAATGCTTACTATCCAGGCTGTGATGTACACTTGAGTGGATAATTCACAGAGTGGGTCTGTAACTACATATATCTTCAAAAGATATTGAGAACATAGAAGGAAGAAAAGAAGGAAGGGAGGAAGGAAGGAAGGAAAAAAAGATTATTTAGCATGTATGATGTGCCAAGCATTGTCAATGATGTGGATACAAGTATAAACAAAAAGACAGTCTCTGTCCTCAAAAAGTTTACATTCTAATGGGAGAAGACAGCACACAAAATAGTTGAAAAGCAGGGGATGGGGCAAATGAAGAGACCTGGCATAGGGGTATGGTTTTGAAGTTCAGATGAAGTCAGGAATAGGACCAGGAGAAGCAAAACCCAAGATCTTGACCGCTTCTTTTTCTTTTTTTCTTTTTGGAGGCAATTGGGGTTAAGTGACTTGTCCAAGGTCACACAGCTAGTAAAGTGTCAAGTTTCTGAGGCTGGATTTGAACTCAGGTCCTCCTGACTCCAGGGCTGGTGCTCTATCCACTGTGCCACCTAGCTGCCCCTTTGATATTCTTTGGAATGTGCAAATATTGAAACAAGACTCATCCACCTGTAATTTAATCGGTGGGGGACAAACTCACAACTTAGTGCAGATCACCCCCAGCTCCTTCCATTCCCTCATAGGTGATGGCATCTGTAATAGAACACACCCCACCTTGGTCAGCCTTCTGGTGTGGAGTCTTTGCAATGACTGGTGCTCTTTACTGGGACAGCTTTCAAGAATCTTGCCTGCCTTCAAGCCATCAGGAGCTATCAGAAGTGTCTATTCATGGAATGCCTTCTGACCACATCAGTAAAATGTGTCTTCCTTCAGACCTGGTATATGTTTAATCAGTCTTGGTTACACCATTTGGGGAGAGATTGAACACTGAATCTGGATTAAAAAAACAGCAGTAGATGGTGGCAGATCTGATCAGATAAAATTCTCCTTGAAACTAGATATGATTGGTTTACAGTCAATCCCAATGATTGCCATGTAATTGATCATGAATAAGTCCAAAAATTTTCATCAAGTTGATCATTTAGTGCAGTATAGACACAGCCCAATCAATCTAACCTCTACACCTGCCAAAACGTTGAAAACCATCGACTTCCAAAGTTAGCCTGCTCAGAAGACCGTGAAGTTCTGGGTAATCATCCACATGGTTTGGCACAGAATAGTTCTTGTCTCATGAAGCCCATTCTCTTTGTGATTAAATGCCTTTGTGGCAGCTCAGAGAACTTTTAACTTTAATGAAGGTCTGGGTTAGATACCATGCCCTGACTCCTCAGCTTGCCATTTCCAGGCCTGTGCTACCAGACTCTAGTTGACTTTCCAGGCTAATTTCATGTTATTCCCCTTCTTACACTCTACATTCCAGACAAACTGGGCTACTTACTGTTCCACATACAAGATGTGAGATCTCTTGCCTCCATGCCTTTGAAGAGTCTGTCCCCATGCTAGGCGTGCCGTGGCTTCTCTCTTCTGCCTGCTTCCTAGAATGCTTCTTTATTTCAGGGTTCAGCTCAGGTGCTACTTGAGAGACTTGGAGAGAGACCCTGGCTCTGACATGATGGTTGGGGGTAAGCCTCACTGAGACCCACATGTTTAACCTGCTGCTTCCTTGGCTTAACAGAGGGGTGCTTATACTTTCTCAGTACTTTCATGCCAAATGAAATGCTTGCCACCTCACAGAACAGAATGAAAGTGGCAAAATGGGGTCTCTCTCAGGATCAGGTTTGCTGCTGGGGTTTCTGTTGACCCTCTTAATCCCATGTCATAGATGCCATAAGTCAGAGTATGATTGAATCCTGGTGTTAGGAGAGGGGACAGCAGAGTGACTGACACTCCTGGACAGGACATGCTCCCAAGACGGAGATTATTTCATTAACACCTAATGAGAGCTCCCTTAATTTTTTTTCTGGTCAGGGATGGGAATGTTTCAATTTCCACAGTGACTTGAGAGTCATTAAATTCTTCTTTCACACTGTTTGTGGTAGAAGTTCTTCTAAGTAAAAATACCATTAATTCTAATATAATATCTAGCATTCAGTCTCTGAAGCTTCATCTTGGGAGGGCTCAGCATAATGATATAGAAAGGCTGGATAAGGTGGTGAAAAGAGAAGACCACAGAGTGGATTGTCAGTTGGGGTAACATGGTGGCCATCCGCAGATCCCCACATCAGTAACACATCTGGGATGCAGTGCCCACCAGATGGCTGCCATGTTTCCCTAGGAGACAGCTCTGTGTCCTCCCCTTGGAGGCCTTGGATACCCTAGGAAGGTGCCCAGGAGCTCTTTCTGACCAGAGGCAGTGTGGCTTAGTGGAACTGGAGGACCAGAGTTTGAATCTAGACTCTGCTGTTGATTATCTGAGACAACTTGGGAAATCCACTTCTCCTCCTGAAACCTCAGTTTCTTAAATTGTAAAATGACTAGATGATATTGGAGGTCCCTCCTAACTGTAAATCTGTGATCCAATTTGGGTCACTGAGTAGATCAGAGATTTTGTCCTAGGAAAGTTCATTGATACCTTCTTTTCAAAATACTTCCATTCCTGTTTCCCAGGAAGGGGTAGGAGGGCAGTGTTGTCATTATTCATCTACTCAGGATGAGAGCACCCCATCTCCTCTGGGGCTCAACTTCTGCCCTGGCTGTAGGAGCTGGGAGGGATAGCTCAAAAGTTGGATGACAAGAGTCAGGATCTAGATCTATTTCAGCAGCTAAAAAGATAGGTGGCATTTAATAAGATGGAATTGAATGGGAACAAAGACTTTGTTTGTATTGTATTTGTGTATAAAAAGTCAGGTACAAGATAAGAGAGGAGCACCTGCACAGCGTCTGCTGGTTTTTAGTGGATTATCGATGCAACAGGAATGTGGTCAGTCAGTCAGTCAAAGAAACATCTTATGGTAGCCTCTGACTCCATCCCAAGGGAGATTATCTGTGAGTGAGGGCATGACAGGGCTGCCATGGCCTGCTCTTTCCAGATAACATCTGGAGCACAAGGCTCACTTCAGAGAGTCACATTTGAGGGAGGACCCAGAGAAAGAGAATGATTTCGGAGGAGAGCAGACATGGTGGGCAGAGCTCTGGAGGTCATGCTACACAGGATGGATTGAAAGAACCAAGGATGTTTAGTTTAGAGAAGAATTAGGAGGTGTTAGGAGATCTGTCTTCAAGTATTTGAAGGGCTGTCCCTTGGATGGGATAAGACCTATTCTGCTTGGACCAGAGGGAAGAACAAGGGGCAGTGGGTGGAAGGGGCAGAAAGGCAGATTTCAGCTCATTGTGAAGGAGTTTACTAAAGAGCTCTGCATACAGTAGGTGCTCAATAAGTGCTTGTGGAAAAAGATGGTGGTAGCAAGTCCTCACATGGTTTCAGAACATGAGATTAAGATATTCTGCAATTCTGGTGGAATTGGTTTGATTATGGGATCAGTGCTGAGGTTCGCATGGCAGTAGGAGAGGGGAGAAGGGTGACCCAACAGCTAGCAGGAGGATGACTGGGGAGTGAAGGGCAGCATGGCTGGAACCAGGCCTAGATCGAGTGGGTGGATAGAGAGGCCACTACTGACCAGGACAGGGACCCTGGGCAGCAGGTTGGCACTCCCTGGGGGTCAAGTGGCCAGTCCTAGCTCCCTTAGTGTTCTGTTTTGAGAAGGGGATGAGTCACTTTTGGGAGATTGTAGTACAAAGCCTCTTTTTTAATAGCCAATGGAGGCTTTAGGAGTATTAGATAGAGAATGAGGGGTTTTGTAGACTTGGAAGCAGTATTGGGGTCACACTCCCTTGGATGCACGGATTACAGGCTAGTGGCATGGCCCAGCAATAGGTGCTGGACTTCCCATTTGTGATCCCACCGACCAACCCTAGAGCTCGAACGGACCTCAGAGGCTTTCTCGTACAACTTCCTTATTTCTTATATGAGGAAACTGGGGCCAGAGAGTTTGAATGACTTACAGATGGTAAACATCAGAGGTTAGATTTGAACCCAGCTCCTTTGATTCTAGAATTAATGGTCTTTCTCTGTGCTACCTGGTAGCAGAGTGAATTTCAAAGGATTTCTCTCCTTGAATGTTTGCGAGACAAGGGCTCCTTTGGATTGACAGCAGGCATTAGCTTAATTGACCACAATGATGATTCCTTTACCCTCAAGTTGACACTTGGATATGAGCCTTCCCAGACAGCAAGGGCATACATCTGGGTCTTCACATACCATCACTCATGGTGAGATGTATGTGGAGAAGACAAGCATTAGCATCATAGCATATCCACTGGGTAATTGGCTAATGGGACAGGAGGATCCCAAAGCAATCTTATCATTCCCATTTGAAATTGTGGCCCATGAACATACTAATGGAGGAGCCATACAGAAGTATGGTGGGATCATCTTGTGACATCCCAGAAGTAAAATGAACAGAATCTAGCCAAGCAGTTTCAATCTCTTACGTCACTAACACATATTACAAATTAAGAATAAAAGAAATGAACTTATCAAAAACAGTGAACATATTCTTCAGTTTTATGCAACCAAACACTGCACTATTCCTTAGAGGAAATAAAGCTCTCTGGTCAGAGACAATGGAAGGGCTCCTTCTGCATTTGCATGGAGAAAACCAGGAGCATACTAAAGGCAGTTCAGAGTTACTCAAGCAAATAACATGTGCCACTGAGGAAAATCAGGGACTTTGGGATTTGGATGAAGTTGACAGGTTATTTGCATGGGTCAGATTCATTTGACAATTCTCCCTTCTTTGTTCCTTCACTGGTTCCCCCAACCAACTGGGCACCGCATGGAGGGCTGCACCCCAAATCCCATGCATTTAGAAATCAAAACTCTCCAACAGCCAAGGATTAACCTGGGACATTCTGTTGCCCAGTAACTTTCCCACCCACCAAATAGTTGCCTTTTCTGTTTTCTGAAGTTATTGAAGAAGGTGTGTGTCCTAATACAACGACTGTTTGAAGGAACCTTGAGTCCCTTTGGAACATGATAACTGTCTTGAGATATTTGAAGGTTTGTGACATGGAAGAAGAATTAGCATGTCCTGCCATCTGGAAAGCTTCCTCGTGGTTAGAGCTGACTGAAGTGGAAAGGGTGGCCTTGAAGAAGAGGGAGCTTCCTGTCATGGGAGGCCTTCCAGCAGAGGCTGAGTGAAAGATGTTGGAGGATGACCTTGGAGGGATGTTGTAGACAGGACTCATGCTTTGGATAGGTAGCTCTGCCTTGGGGCAGAGGGATGAGACTTGTCTGGCTCTGCCTCACTTTCCACTTCTGGGATAATAATACCTGAATTACTTACAGGACAGTTACTATGAGGTTCAAGTGATATAATGTGTCAAGTGATTTACAAACTTTTTTTTCTTTTGCTTTTTAGTGAGGCAATCGGGGTTAAGTGACTTGCCTAGGGTCACACAGCTAGTAAGTATCATGTGTCTGAGATCAGATTTGAACTCAGGTCCTCCTGACTCCAAGGCCAGAGCTCTATCCACTGTGCCAACTAGCTGCCCTGTGATTTGCAAACTTTAAAGCAATACAAAGATGCCACTGTTATTCCTGGATGAGTTGGGAAGGCTTCCTGATCCTCATGCTATGGTTTCTTCATTCTACTATTCTGGCTTTCATCAATATTCTTCTGGGAACTTCTCTAAAGCCCAGGGACAGCATCCCACAAAAACTGAGATGTGCCCAGCTGTCCTGTCCAGAGGGGCAGGAGTTCTTGTCTGTAGGCAGCTGTGTGTATTGTGTCCCCTATTAGATTTTGAGATTCTGGTGACCAGAGGGCTGGTTTTTGCTTTTCTTTACATCCCCAGCACTTAGCATAATGTCCAGTGCATAGTAGGCACTTAATAAATGCTTGTTGACTCATTGATTGAGGAGTCTCAGTGTTTCTGAAGATTCAGGAGAGCTTTGGCCTTCACTGTTGTAACCTTCACATTAGGTGATGTGGTTTTTCAGATGAGATGAAGGCTGTTGCTACATTTTTTGCTATCTTGGCAAGCCATGAGAAAGTGTTCATTCCAAGAAAGGGATGGGGTAGGGGTGGGATAGGGGAGAGGGAGCAAGAGATTGTATTTTGGAGCATTCAGAATCTGAGGGTGCCCTAGAAGACCATTTGCAAACAAAATCCTGGCATTATGGGCTTAAGGACGTCCTCCAGGTCAGTGTGAGCCAGAGATGGGCACTCGGTTTGTCTCCTTCCCTTTCTGATCTGTGAGGCTTGATGCCCAAGTTTCTTTCCATTCGTCATGTTTCATTTCTAACATTTCTGAAAGGGGACTTGGGGTCCCCAAACCTGAAGCCAAGGCTGGAGCTTCTGGCTTGGAGAGAATTAGCTGGGCAGAGCCTTTGGAAAATCCAAGTTCCTAGTTCCTCTCTTTCTTTGCAAGGCCTCTGACACTGTTGTCCTTCCACATAAAGAGACCACTTTTGACTTTGGGCTGGGCCTTCTCTTGCCTTTCCATTTCCTCATCGACAAACTGAGGGCAGTGAGCTAGAAGATCCCAAAGGTTCCTTTCACCTTTCACCTTCTGGGATTCCATGGGATGAGGTTTTGCACTAATCATGTGGATTCCTTCATGTTGGCCACAGGACCAGTATTCATGTTCAAATGGTGATTTGAGAAGCAGCCAACTCACCTACTACAAATGCAGGAGCAGGGGACTAATAATCATGATAATGGTGATAATGACAATGATAATAATAATAATAATAATAATGTGCATTTATGTGGCACTTACTATGTTCCAGGCACTGGGTCTCAGCCCTGTGAATTTGTTAGCAAGGGGGGAGGGGAAACTCCCAGTGTGGAAGCTCTTCTCACCAACAGAGTGACTTGGGTAAGTTCTTGGTCGATATTCTATTCATTGTACCACACTTCTTTTTTCTTTGACCTCATGGGAGGTACAGATTAAAGGAAAAGGAAACTTTTTAAAGGGGGAGTATCTTCCAAGTGACATAAAATAAGATGGTGTCAGCATGACAGAATGGTAAGAATAAATATTGTATTGGGTGATGGGAAGCCTGGAGCTCAAGTTTTATCTTTATCTTTTACTGCCTGTGTGACCTCAAACAAGTCACTTCTCTCTTGGCCTCCATTTCTGCATCTATAAAACAGAGTTGTTAGGCCACATGACCTCCGTCTGGTTTTAGGAATCTGTGATCTAAGAGCAAGTTACCATTTCTATAGCGTTTGAAGGTTTAGAAGATGTTTTGCATGTATTATCACCTCATGGGATCCTCACAACAACATTGTGAAATAGGTGCTATTATTATGCCCATTTGCAGATGAGGAAATTGAGGCTGAGTGTCCCACAGCTAGTAAGTATTTGAGGTAGGATTTGAATTCAGGTCTTCTTAACTCTGAGATCAACACTCTATCTACTGCTTGCAGTCACTGAATCTAGCACGTCATTGTTGTACCTGGCTCCAGTGTCCAAGAGGAAGGACATTCCAGTAGCTAGATGGAATATCAGTGTGGTCAATGATGACTTATGTGTGGAAACTGAACTGCTGAGAAAACTGCTCTTGGGGGTTTCCCTTGGAGAATGTGGGTCCCTCCCAGGCTTGCTTAAGGCACATTGAAAGAATGATCCGGGACAAGGCACCGTGTATTTTTGGTGTTGCGAAGGAGCCCATGGCCTTGTACTGAGCTCAGTCAGTTCAATTACTGTCTGATTGTTTAAAGGAAATGCTCAATTACTGTGCTATTGATGGTTTTCATAATTGCAACGAAGACAGTTAGAAATATCCACAACCTTGAACTGGAGCAGGGCACAGGACATTCTGAGGAGATGGCGCCTCTGAGGCTCATCTGAATTTTCCCATTTAGTCCAAACTGTCAGTTTTAACTTGATTTTGCCAAGATGCCACGCCAGTTTGCTCCCAGTCCCAGGCTTACGTAGAGCTGATCCATCTGGACTGATGGCGCTGAGGTTTTTAAGGTCTCTTTCTTTGAGTCTTTGAGCCTTTGAGCACAGCTCAGAGGCCTGCTGGCCAGGGCTTCTCTAGTGAGGATTCGTCTCAATATTCATGCATGTTTATGACTGGTCGTCTTGCGTTAGTATCGAGGGCCAGCGAAGGGAGAGATTTCCCTTCCTATGCTTAGGAACCTCCGTTTCAGGACCTCAGTTGAGTGGGTGAGCGCGAGGAGTAGTCACAGGCGGATCTTGGCAGTGAATGTTCTGAGAGCATTCTTGGGACTTACTTTATTTCTTCACAAATACAGTGCCTTGGAAGTACTTCCCTTTCCCCATCCCCGAAGGACTACTGTGCTCATGTCATGCACATCACATGCCCTGGGGAAGCAAGACTGAAGCAGATCTCTCCTAAATCTAGACAGAGGGCCCTTTATTGTTGGTTGTAGCCTACACCCCTCTTTCACAGTCAAACGCCTAGAAAAGGCCACCCTAACTCGTTGCCTAGACTTCTTCCTCTCTTCCCCCTCTCCAGTCTGGCCTCTGACATTGCTACTCCAGTGAAACCACTCTCTTCAAAGTCGCTAATAATCTCCCAATTGCCCAATCTGCTGGAGGTTTGCCATTCTTCAGTGTCTGATGCCCCTGAATGTGCCTTCCTCTTGGATGGCCCTCTTCACTGGGCTTCTCCTCTCTCTTGGTTCTCCTCCTATGTGTCTGACCAGTCCTTCTCAGTGGTCATGTCTCCCACCCTAACTTGGGGTACAACCCAAGGTTCTGTCTAGGGGCTTTTCTCTCTTCCTTTATTTTTCTATATAGAACTTATCATCACATGATTTCCATCATCTTCTCTATACATACCACCCCTATATCTATATATCAAACTTTCATAGCTCTCCTAAGCTCATCACCAAATGCCTACCAGACAACTGGACATTCTTTGGACAACTCAAATACATGTACAAAACAGAACTCACTATTCCTTACCCACCCCCCCCCCCCAGTTCACTCCTCTTCCTAACTTTCTTCTTAGCATCTTTTGGGGCTTTTCTTTTCTTTTTTTAAATTTTTTATGTTAAATACAAAATGACAAAAGAAGAAAAGAACATGACATGTGCACAGGAGAACATGAGAGGATTCAGTATAAAACAATAAGTTTCCATTTCAAGAAAACCTACATAATGCTACACATTATTTGCAAAGCTGCCCAGCTTTTCTTTGCTTCCTTCTAGGTTTTATTTTGTTCTCTGCTGTGCACTTTTTGCTGTATTTTTTCCCCCACTCCCCCCATTCCAAATAAGGCTATAATTAAGAGTTTATATATATATATATACATATGTATATATGTATGTGCATATATATGTTTATATGTATATATACACATACACACATATACATAGATATCTATAAACATACATATATACACATATACATTCATACACACATGTGTAAGACTGTAATATGATTATTTCCACTCGTCATCTGTTTCTCTGAAGGGGGTTAGCATTTTCCTTCATACATCCAAGTCATCTTCCTAACTTTGCCATTTCTGTTGAGAGTCCCATCATCCTTCTGGTCCTCCATGGACATGGCTTTGAGGTCATCTTCAACTCTTGCTCAACATATATTTCCACTATATCCATCTAGCTATAGGCCATTAGATCTTGAGAACGATAAAGAGACTTGTGCAAATATCCACCAAGATATCCAGCAACATTTTTAGTGAAATCCTTGGAGATGTGATTTTTGTAATGAGGTTTAAAGACGGTGTTGTCAGGTGGCCTCATGGATACTGAGTGGGCAAGCCCACACAATCTTGGCTAATGGACTGCTGGCTATTAAGGGGCTAGTCTTGAAGGATATGCTATAGGGCTTTCCCTATGCATTCTGCATTCTTTCCATTTAGAGATGAAGATTAAGAAGGTCTGTTCATTCCACTGGTAGACTGCAGGAAGCTGGAAATAGCACAACATTTATAGGATGACAGAGTCAGGACCCAAGACGACTTTGCAACTATGGGAGGATCAATTGAATCCAAATGTAATGGGGATAATTCTGAAGTTCAGCCTTTAGGGTAAAAAGTCAACAGCATCAGTACAGAGTGGGAAAAATATGCTCAGACATCATCAGCTAATGTTGAAAGAACAAAAACTTGGGTCTTAGCTGTTGTGAGGATCAAATGTAAAGCACTTAGATCAGTGTCTAACATATAGTAGGTACTTCATAAATGTGAGCTATTTATTTATTTTTACATTTTGAGAAGAATATTTTAGGAAAGCCACAGCAACCATGTTTCATGTCACTCTTTCGTCTCCAACCACTTCCTCTGCAGTCTCCTTGCCAACTGTCTTGCCACCATGTTCGTGCCCTTTCCTTTCCCCACTGCCAAACCCAGTTCTTTGTCAATTACAAGTTTTATTGACATCTTTTTTTGACATCAGAGTAATTTCCAGATATACACTGTCCTGCCTCCCACTCTCCTCACCCACTTTGGCCAAGAAAGAAAAAAGTTAAGGGAAACCCTCCAGCACAGAAACCACATCTGGCAAGTATATGCAGCATTCTGTCTTCTAGGCCCTCACTCCTCATTGAAAGGATCCATCCTTACCTTATTTCTTAGGCCCAAGACTGTCGATATTTTTACCCAACTACAAGGCTGCTTTTATGAAATCCTGTGAAGTGGATAAAAATGTCATTGGGCCATCTTCACCTCACCTTTTTCATGTTGCCCTTCGTTCTAGCACCCTCTCCTTCTGCCCCTCCATTCTCTCTACTTCCCAGAAATCCAGGGATCTCATGCTCCTTTCTTGTTTTCCAGGAGCCCTCATCTAGTCCATAGCCCTCTTGGGCTGGCCTCAGTGCACTTGGGTGCCCACATCTCCATCCCTGAAGTTCTCAACTCTCTGATAACTGACTATGGGAGGCAGTAGTTCAAACAGTAGGGAGAAAGACCATCTAAGTGCATGAAGACCCCCCCAGCAAAGTTCACAATGCATTCTGGTCTCTGTGCTGTGTTCCCTAAGCAAAGCTTGAAGGAATGACATGAACAGTGGAGGTTTCAGGGAAGTCCTGGCTGGTGGGGGGCTGCTATTTGAGGCAGAGGGCCTCTCTGTCCTTTCCCAGTCCTGTGGGTTATTCATCTGCTCACTTGGCCACTCTATCAGAGACAGCAGGGCTCCTTGCACAGACTACCGCAATCCCAGTCTCTGATCTGTCACCACTTGGCTGTGTGATCATGGCCAAGTCGCTCTCCCTCTCTGTGTTTCAGTTTTTACACATGTAAAATAAGGGAGCTGGATGATTTCCCAAATCCCTTCTATTTCTAAAACTTGGATAAGAAGCACAGAGTTCTATCAGCCCTGGAAGGAGACTTTGCTGTGTAATGCCTGGGGAACCCCCAAGAAAGTCACAGGGCCATAGTTTCCTGATCTGTAGAAGGGGGGATCCTGGGATAATTCAGAGATTTAGATTTGGAAGGGCCCCTCCCTGTTTTACAGATGGGGAAACTGAGGCTCAGAGAGGTTTAGGCCAGACGTCCTTCAAAGTGTCTTTCAGTTTCGGATGCTGTGATCATGTGACCTTTGGAATGACTCAGCCCATCCTCATCTTACATTTGGAACTGAAGCACAGAGAAAGAAGGTGACTCACCTTCAGTCTCACAACTAGTTAGTGGCAGATTTGGTGGAATAAGAGTTACAGTCTCCTGACTCTTTATTTTTAGAACATCTAGTCCAAATCTACCCATTTTGCAGTAGAGGAAGCTGAGATCCTGAAAGGTGACACAATTTGTTCAGGGTCCCAGTAGTAAATGTGCCTCCAAGCTCCCACCCAGGGTTTTGGCCTCCTGGGTCAGCTCGTACGGCTCCTTCAAGCTTGGCTACTTCCGCCATGTTCTCTTGGGACAAGAGCAGTTCAGAGAAAAGATCCCTGGATAATAGAGATGAAAGCGTGTCGATCCCCCACTTGCTCTCCCAGGTCCCTGACAACCTGGCACTTCTATTCTCTTTGGGAGCAAGTGTTCTGAAGAGTTATTCTTGTTGCCTAATGAACCAAGAATCCCAGCCTTGGCTTTCATAGCTGTTATGATTCCTGATCTCACCAGAGTGCCTTAGCAGAACGTGGCCTCATTAAGAGCAGGAGGCAATGCTGGATCCCATTAAAATGTGCTGAGCTCACTTGTTGGCTGACACGAGACAAAAGGAAATGGAATTATTTCAAATCTACCCAGATTGGACTGTGAGGCCCCTCGCAGGCTGAGATGAGCAACTGTAAAGCGGCCCGGCAGCCTTCCGTGCTGCCTGCCAGGGACCGGAGCACAGAAAGAACACAGGCTGCTTCATGGCACTTCAGCTTCTAGGCCAAGGCCAGCATGAAGCGAGGCCAGAGCGGTAGTGATTTCTGCCCCCCCCGCCCAAACAGTGCAACAGATTGATGCCCCCTGAACCAAAAGCCCCCCTGTCTCAGCTGGGCCTGCCCGGGCGGCGCTCTTTGGTGCCCAGACTGTCAAGGATTTGCTTGGATCCCAGGAGGAGAGTCAAGGACCTATTGTCTAGTGGGCCTGTGGTTCTCCACAGCAAACCAACGTGGCACATGGAGTACCTGTTGTTAGACACACAGGCTGTGATGGGGCCAGGCTGCCTCGAGTTGACTGCTTGATAGCAGGTGGGCTTGTCATCATGAAAGAACCTCAGATGGATGTATTTAGTCTAATTGGAAAACCAGCTAAGAGGCGGCCCCCTGCCTTGCCAGCCAGGATCCAGAGATTCTGGCCTTCTGGTTTTCAGCTTCTCAGAATCATATTCCAGGGATCCCCTACTTCTATATCAATGGTAACAGCATGCAGATCTCTGCTTTTTTTATGGATAACAAAGTTTTTCCCTCAAACAACCCTATGATCTAGGAAGAACAAGGGAGGGAAAGTAAAATGCCCATTTTCTAGATCAGGAAACTGAGATTAAGTGAGCTGTTTGAAGGCAGGGACTGTCTCACTCGTGTCTTGGTGTTGACACCAATGGGATCCAGCATTGCCTCCTGCTCTTAATGAGGCCACATTCTGCTAAGACACTCTGGTGAGATCAGGAATCATAACATAATCTCTGGAATATGATGGTTGTTTCAGGGGGAAGACCAAGAGACTGCAGAGAGAGGGCAGTGATGGTCAAGCACACTTAGGACTTCTGAAGTGCTGATGGTCCTGGGCACTGTGCTGGGAGCTGTCAACACCAAGACATGAGTGAGACAGTCCCTGCCCTCAAACAGCTTACTTAATCTCAGTTTCCTGATCTAGAAAATGGGCATTTTACTTTCCCTTCCTTGTTCTTCCTAGATCATAGGGTTGTTTGAGGGAAACACTTTGTTATCCATAAAAAAGCAGAGATCTGCATGCTGTTACCATTGATACAGAAGTAGGGGAAATCACTGGATTTGCCTCATGTGGTCATGGCTTTGTGTCTTCCTCCTCCCCTAGCTGCCTTGGCTCCTGCCTTCTTCAGGCATTTGCTGGTGGCCTGTGCCAAAGACATCACAACTAGGGAATGAAATTGAGTTGGCCAAGCCAGAGCTCTAACCCTCAGGGACTGAGCAGCAGCATTTGCAACTCTGTCTGTTCCCTTGGGGCCTTGGAGATGCCCACATTCTTTAGGCAGGCACCCCAAGCCTCTAGCATCTTCATCTTCAAACAATGGGCAGCACATTGACTTAGTGGTGGAATCGGTTTTTCTTGCCCAGAAATGAACTTGAATCTTCCAGAGGCAGAGAATAATAAGACCACTTGACTCCACTCCCTTGCCTCCAAGGAAAAGCGGCCCCAAGCAGAGGGCGAGCAATGATTTGTGTTCCCCCGTGGGAGGGCTCAGTCCTTGGACCGGGGCTGCTGTTGCTGCCAGTTACATAAATCATGTTTCTGTGCATTTATCCCAGCAATATCCACGAGCCAGGGACAAATTGTGGGGGCCTAATGCGATTTATGCACACAGGTTTCTATGCAGGACTTCCCACAAATGAAAAGGGCTCTCATTTTTCCCTCCTCCTTAAAGAAAAGAATCAGCCAAGTCCTTGGGAGAATATAATTTTCTTCCATCTAGTTGTAAATGGCATTAGCACAGCAATCAGACGTCAAGGTAAAAGATAAATGCATCTGGTCCTGGGTAGGGGGAGGCTCAAAGAGACCAGACAATAGCAGTAATGGCTCCCTGGCTCTCACATTTCAAACAGTATTAGCCTTGTACTAAGCCCAGTTATGATTTCTTAAACTGTTTTCTATCCACATTGGGCAATCTGCTTCATCATTTGGAAATAGCCCATGTGCCTTGATGTTCTCCTTGTGGGCGTGTGGCCATGGGGCTAAAAACCAACTCAATCTGTTGTCGATTTCATGTTTTGCATGATTACTGTGCCATGTTTATTTCCAAGACTGGGTCAATGTCACCATTTTGTTGCCCTTAGTGGAAAGCTGCTTGTGGTGACTCTCAGGAGAATGTATTTCAGGACGTTATGTTTGTTACACATTTGAGCAAATCATAGTGGAGGAAAAGGGGGGGGGGGGCTGGAAAGACCCTTCAAAGACCAAGGGGCTCGATAAACTGGGAGAAGTGCCAAGGCAGGGAAGAGATTGTAGCCCCAGCCAGGTTCTGGCAAGCCAAGGGGATTGACAAGTTGCATGGACAAACAAAATAACATGGGAAAATTCTCATGGGCTATGTCTTTGGAGATGGGGAAGATCCGAGTGAGTGTTCCATGGGCTGGTCCCTAGGCTGAGAGTCAGGAGACCTAAGATCTGCAACTAACTAGCTCATTAACTAGCTGTGTGATATTGAGCTGGTCATTTACTTCACTGTGCTTTGGTCCCCTCCACTGCCAAGAGATGAGGATAGTCTGGATAAGCAGTTCTCAAATGTATTGGTTTCAGAACTCCTTTATACTCTTAAGAGTTATTGAGGACCCCCACTCCTGCAGTCCACCAAGAGCTTTTGTTTATGTGGACTATAGCTATTGATATTCACCATATTAGAAATTAAAATGTCTTTGAATTATTGTGATAATGGCTTCAACCTCCTGAACCTCCTAAAGGGTCTCTAGAACCCCTAGGAGTCTGCAGACCACACTTTGAGAACAGTTTGTCTCAATCTCTCGAGCCCTGAGAATCCGCAGGGAGCTGGCTCTACTCAAATGATGAAACCTGGAGTGTCAAGGCTGGGGAGTAGCAGTTAGGAGGCATGGCTCCTTTGCTCTTTGCCTCTGGCAAAGTCACTTATGTTGAGGCATCAGTTTTCTCATCTGTGAAAGGGGAACAAGAAGACTTCCTTCCCTGGTAGGGCTCAAAATACTAGGGAGGCAGGCACTGTTACAGACAAGAAGACAATCAAGGAGGAACATGCCTGCTTTTCCATCCCTGATGCTGTGAGAGGAAGGATTTGCCCCAGCAGTGAAAGGCTGATTTCGCTGTTGGCAGGCTCTCTGTTAGCAGATTCTGCCTCATCAGAGTGGAGATCTGGTACCTTTGAAAAGCAACACTCACGTTTCCGAGGAAGGTGGTTTTTGGCTATTCTCCAGCATACCCCCAGTTGGCATCTGATTTTATTGACCCTGGGGAGGCACAGACACAGTGGAGCTTTGGTTTCATCCCAAGAATGTGAAAACAAATGAAAAGCATGTTGCCATCAGGTATCCTTTGGAAGCCTGGTTTATTTTTGGGACAGTCACAGGGACTGCAATCAGGATGGCACAGTACAGAGGGCAGTAGAAATTCATCAGTTTTGTATCTATCTTTTGCCATCCTGTCCTCAGTTATAGGCTTATTAACCAGGAGCTGGGAGGGACTTGAGACCATTTGGTCCAAGCCCCTTATTTTGTAGAGGAGGAAACTGAAACTAAGGGACTTGCCCAAGGTCCTTGGGGACTATGTCAGGAATATGGTTCCAGCTTCCAGTGGGCCGCTCTGAGACAAAAGTTCAGTGGCTCTCTTCAGTGGAGGTTGTCTGTCACTACCCACCCTCAGGATCACTGCCACTTGATGGGACCACAGGTTTCAACATAATGTGCTCTGTTTAATATGCAAACTGGGTGTTCTTCTGCAACAATTCAATCGGTGATCCTTGATTAGATTCCTACCAGGAGCCAGGTGCTCTCCCCAGTCCTGGGGATGGTGACGCCACAGAAGGGAGGCAGTTCCTGGGTGCTCAAGAAACTATGAGGAACAGGACACATGGAGCAAAGGGGGAGATAAGGGAAGAAGAATTTATGTGACCTACTATGTGCCAGGTACTGTGCTAGATGCTTTTTACAAATATCATTTCATTTGATCCTCATGACAATCCTGTGAGGCTGCTTCTATTTCCATTTTTCAATTGAGGAAACCGAGGTAAAGAGAAGTTAAATGAGTTGCCTAGCTAGTAGTAATTGTCTGAAGAGAGATTTGAACTCAGTTCTTCCTGACTCTAGACCAAGTTTAATCCACTGCCCCACCTAGCTGCCTCAACGTTATACAAAGTAAAGACTAGATAATTTATGTGTGCCACTCAAGGGAGTTCTGTGACCAGGAATATGTGGGGCCATTCCCACGTTTGCCTACTATAACAACTACCATATGGCTGACACTTACGTGGTACCTGGCATCGAATGCCAAGAAAGCCTACATATGCTCACAAGGATATGTTTTGATTTCAGAAGGGAGGGAGTCTTAAAAGTTACAACCTTGGTCCTTTCCAGATGTGCCAAGCAAGGAGTTTAGAAAAGAGAAAAAAGAAATTGAGTGTGAGTTAGGAATATTTGTGCATAGCCAACCTTGTCCTTTGTGATGGATGGTGATGGTGGCAGCATGCATGAGCAATGCCCAGGCTTGGGACTCACTGCCTCACTGCTATGGTGGACTTGGCATCTAAAGAGCAGGGATTGAAGTTTGCCTCCTTCACTGGCTAGCTGTGTGACCTTAGGAAAGTCATTTCCCCTTTTTCTGAATATCCCCTTTATCTCGATGAGTCATGTGGAAGGGACAATGGTCAGACCCATTCTGCTTTGCCCCAGATGGCATGACTAGGAGAAGTGGGGAGAAAAGAGGCAGATTTAACTTTGATGTCCAAGTGTTCCATGAGGGCCAAACCCAAGGAGCCTGGGCTGCCTCACTGGAGGGTTTGTGTGTGGGAGGGGCCTTCCAATTCTGAGATTCCAGGATGCCATGGTCCCTAGGCCCTGAAAGCACTGATCTTTTCCAAGATAACTCCAGGTATTCAGGGCCTTCTCCCCCTCCACACCTGTAAATCTGGAGCCACGAGAAGGGATCTGGGTTGGGGTATGTAAGGCAACTGGATGAAGGTTACAAGGAAAAAAATGTTGAATACTGTGAATAAGTTCACTTACCTTGGCAGTATACTTTCCAGGGATGTCCACATAGACAACGAGGTTGACATACACATTGCCACAGCCAGCTCAGTGTTTTGGAGGCTCTAAAGAAAAGTGTAGGAGAGGAGAGGTATCAGGCTGCCTACAAATTGAAGGTCTGTGAAACCTGGACAACATACCAGCTCCATGCTTGGAAAGTGGATCACTTCCATTTGAATTATCTTAGGAAGATTCTGAAGATGACCTGGCAAAATAAGGTACCAGACCCTGAGGTCCTTTCTTGAGCTCAACTGTTAAGCACTCAAATCTACTGTAGAGAGTGCAAGTCTGATGGGCTGACCATGTTGTTCCAATGCCAAAAGTATGTTTACCTAAAGGACTATTTTATAGAGAACTCACACAAGGCAGGTGCTCACATGGAAGTCAGAAGAAGCAACACAAGGACACTCAAGGTCTCTCTGAAGAACTTTGGAATCGATTGTGTGACATGGGGGACACTGGCACAAGACTGCCCAGCATGGAGCACCTACATCAAAGAAGGAGCTGTGCTCTGCAGGCAAAGCAGAATTGCAGAAGCTCAAGAGAAACATGAAATGTGCAAGTTTAGAGACCTCTGTGCTCCAAATATTCACTTGGACTATTTGTGCCCGAGCTGTGGTAGGGCCTTCTGAGCTCGTAGTGGTCTGGACAGCCACAGTGGGACACATTCTACCTTGACTCCATAGTGATGTCTTTTTGGTCCTCTTCAAGCACAGAGGACAATAACCGACCACAAGGACACTTAGGCAGGACTAGAAAGGATCTTTGGTTGTTGAGGGAGAGCAACAATAATTTTCTTCAAATGCTATTATATAAACACAATTTAATACTCTTAATTAATGGGAAAAAAGTCCTTGTGACCTTTTTTATTGCATGGGGAAATGCTGAAATTAACCTTTGTATTTTAAGTCTGTTTTTGTTTTATTTTTCCTTTAAATATACATCACTCTCTAGAATCTATTCTTTGAATCCTTTTTAAATGGTCCTCTCCCCTCCAAACTTTGCTGCATCAGCTAAGGAGCAGCTGGTCATAATTCTGGAACAACATCCTCTCTAACCCTAGAAGAGTCCCTACCTTTTCCCCACTCTTTACAAGTAACCAAAACCAGAGCTGACCAGAGTAGACTGGCCTTAATTCTTCAGCATATTGGAAAGTTCATTGGCTCAATGTCTGTCAGCGTTTAGAAAGGTTGGGCAGCCAGAGTCACTAAGGATGTAGGGATTGCCACATCTAATTAGATTTCTGGTGGCTGTTTGGCTGAGGGGTCTTCTGAGGTACTGACCGATTCCTAACTAATGGAAAAAATCCAGCAGATCTGAGGGACCACTGGCATTGCTTACAGGAGTTGGATAGATTTTAAAAATTATTTTGGAACATATTTCTTGGAGGAAGCCTTTGACGCTTCCTCCCTCCTTCAACTTCCTTACAAGAGAGCACCAGCAGAGCCTCTGATAAAAGTCAGTGAATATCAGAGTTGGGAGTGGCTTCTTTTTTCTTTCCAATCAGATGATCCTGACACCCTTCAGTAGGCATCTGTGAAACTCCTACTGTGAACTAGGCACTAGTCTGGGTGCTAGGACTACAAAGGCAAAAAAGAACCAGCTCTTGATCTGAAGGAGCTTGTAGAGTGGGGACAAGATGTACACAGATAAATACAAAAGTATCCCAAATGACTTCAGGAACAGTACTAGAAACAGCTGGGAAATAGTTGGGAAAGGCCCTTGTAGAAGACAGTGCTTAAGCTATACCCTTGAATAGAGTTAAGGATTCCAAATGGTAATGGTGAGAAGGGGATGTATTCAAGGCATCGATGATGGTAACAAAGGCATGGGGGTGGGAGATGAAATCTGGTATACAGGTAGTGGTAAACAGAACAATTTTCCTAGAATGTAGGGTGTGAGGGCAGCTACCATGGAGCAAGGCTGGAAAGATGGGCTGAAGGACTCTTTCATTAGACTGTAAGCTATTTGAGATCAAATACTGTCAACCAACTCTGTGAGGTAGGAAAATGAGGCAAATAGTAGTTAAATGATTTGCTCAGGGCAACACAGATAGCAACTACCTGAGGCTGGATTTGAACTCAGGTCTTTCTGACTCTGGGACCACTGTACCACCAGTTGCTTTAAGGAGGAGAGGAGATAAGGGGCACATATAAGAGAGGTTATAAAGGTAGAAATCACAAGACTTGTGAAGGGCTTTCAATGCCAATCAAAGGAACATGCATTTTATTCTAGAGTCAAGAGGGCACAGTGGAAGCTTTTGGGGTCAGGGAAGTGACATGGTCAGAAGTATGTGTGTCAGGTGCCAGCTCACCTTCCAGGGAAGAACAATTAGGAAGCTATCTCCAACAGCTCAGGGAGTATGTTACATAGAGTAGGACAGAGCCTTGCTGTGTGGTCACCTTACCTGGGCATCTGATTTTAGTTCTATGGCCTTAGCCAAATTACTTAATTTCCTCATCTGTAAAGTGGAGAACTACCATTTATTAAGTACCTACTATGTGTCAGGCATTCTGCTAAGCACCGGGGATACAAAGAAAGGCAAAAGACAGTATTTGATCTCAAATAGCTTACAGTCTAATGAAAGAGTTGACATGCAAACCACTCTGTATAAATAAGATGGATACAGGATAAATTGGAGATAATCAATAGAAGGACGACATTGGAATTATTTAAGATTGGGAAATGACTCTGGCAGAAAGTTGGATCTTCGATGAAACTTGAAAAGTCAATGAAGCTCGAAGTTCGACATGAGGAAAGAGAGAATTCCAGGCATGGAGGCTAGTCAGTGACAATGCTCAGGTTCAGGAAATGGTATCTTGGACAAGGAACATGAAGGAAAAGATTGCTACTAGATTGCAGAGGGGTGTTAGGTATAAGAAAAGTCAGAAGGGGCCATGTTGTAGAGGGCTTTAAAAGCTAGAAGATGATTTTATATTTGATCCTGAAGGCAATGAGAATTGAATTAATGTGTGTGTGTGTGAGTGTGTGTGTGTGTGTGTGTGTGTGTGTGTGATGTGGTCAGACTTGTGCTTTAGGGAGATCAATTTAATAGCTTACTGGAAGAAGGACTATAGGAGCAGCATGGAGAGGTGGTGAGGGCCTGGCCAAGGTGGTTCAAAGGAGGGGATAAGCATTGAGAGAACTCCTACTATGTGACAGGTGCTGTACTGAGTACTCTATACAAATATCATCTCATTTGATTCTCTCAGAACTCTGTGAGGTAGGAAATTGAGGCAAATAGTAGTTAAATGATTTGCTCAGGGCAACACAGATAGCAACTACCTGAGGCTGGATTTGAACTCAGGTCTTTCTGACTCTGGGACCACTGTACCACCAGTTGCTTTAAGGAGGAGAGGAGATAAGGGGCACATATAAGAGAGGTTATAAAGGTAGAAATCACAAGACTTGCCAATTGTTTGGATAAGGGGGTGGGGTGATAGAGTGAGAAGTTGAGATGGACACATAGGTTATAAGCCTAGGCTGGCAGGCTGGCAGTAGGAGAGAGAGGGCTTGAGAGGAAAGATAATACATTCCATTTTGGATCTGTTGAGCTTAAGATGTCTATTAGGCATCCAGTGTGAGATACTCAAGTAGCAGTTGGAGATGTGAGACTGGACATCAGGAGAGAGGTTGGGGTTGTACAAACAGATATGAGAATTATTATCATAGAGATAATAGTTAAATCCATCGGAGCTGATGAGCTCACCATGTGAAGTCGTATATAAGGAGAAGAGAGGATGGCCCCAGATGGAGCCCTGCGGGATACCCATAGTTAACAGGTTTGACCTTGATGAAAACCCAGCAAAGGAGATTGTGAAGGAGAAGTCAGACAGGTACAAGGACAAGTAGGGGAGAGCATTGCCTGGAGAAGAGGGTAATAAACAGTAGCAAACCTTTAAGATTTCTTATAGCTGTACATCTATGAAAAATGAATCAAAAACTTTCAGTTTATAGGAAGGGACCTCAGAAACAATTTACTGCAAATTGTAACTGAAGGTAATCTTTATTAGGACAAACCTGACAAATCGAAATGCAAATAAATGACCATTAGGCAAGAGTGGGGGGCAGTATATGGTGAAGAATGTAAAGGAAGTTTAGAGGTGTTAAGTGGGCGAGGAACCAGGAGGCAGGAGAGCTCAGTGGGGGTGGAGCAGTTTAAAAAGGTCTTGTGGAAAATGTGAGCTGGGAGCTGGGATGGGAAGAAGAAAGGGTAGAGTTTCAAGAGGTGGAGAATAATAAGCTTGTTTTCATAAGTATGGAACAAAAACTTAAAGCCAAATATCCTTTTCAGAGTCATGTTGGCTTCTGCCAACCTATGAACTAGTAGCTCCTCTCTGGTACCTTCAAAGCCAGATATATGTATCATTGACTCCTCAAGGCTTTTCTTCCTATGTTCAACAAATTCAATTCAATAAGCATTTATTAAGTCCCTACTATGTACTAAGTAGTGTTAGTGGGACACCAAGACAGGAATTAATGGTCCCTGCTCTCAGTGAGTTTACAGTGAGTCTATTGGCTTAACCTTAATTCTGAGGTACTTAGAATTGAACTTTCCAGTACACACAATCATGGCCCAATGCTAAAATTTCTGGGCAGGTTCCAAAGAGAATAGCCACGAAGTCAAACCCTAGGGCAACACTGGAAAATCATCTTTGCCAGGCTTCAATGAAATATAGTCACTAAATCTAACTGTTATTTCAAGAAAACAGAACAAACAAAAGCTTGGGAATGACTAAAGAACTTCTGTTTCTGAAGTGTGGAAAAGACAGTATCTTAGAGGTGGACAGGACTTTGGAGGCCTTCTCATCCAACCACTTCAGTTTTCAGAGTAGGAAATGGAGATAGCCCGGTTTGGGGAGGGGGCTTGCTCATAGCCTCCCGTGGAGCTAAAAATCAGTGCCATACCAGAACCCAAGTACCTCAAACTGTAGTCCACTTCTTTTTCCACTTTTCTAGGCTGCAGAAGGCAGAGGTTACATCAGCATAAGGAACGGGATACAGGTGGAGAAGTGTGATCATCTTGTCTCCATCTTCACTGATGGTCAACCAACCAATCAATCAATTAACATGCATTTATTAAGAGTCACTTAATAATAAACATATAATGTAATAAAACACATATATAATAAATAAATAATAAACAGTAATAAAAAAGGCACTGTGGTAGACACTGGGGATATAAAGACAAGTAGATACAAAGAGAATAAATACAAAGTAGTTTGAATGAGAGAACACTAGCAATGGAGGGCATCAGGAAAAGTTTCCCATAGGAGTTGGCCGTTAAACTGTTTCTTGAAGGAAATACAGGATAAAATGAGGAAGGAGTGAGGACATACATACCAGGGAAAAGTAAGTACAAAGGCACACAGAGAAATGATGGAGTGTCACGGATGAAGAGCAGAGACAAGGGTAGTCTGGCTATATTGTAGAGGGGAAGCAATATCTAGTGATCCTGGAGAAGAAAAATCCCTTTGACAACCATGTGCAAGTTGGACTGAAGTGGGGAGAAGCATGAGGTAGGAGATTAATTAGGAGGCTCTTGTAACTACTCTAGGCCAGAGGTGATAAGGGTCTGACCTAATATGGTAACTATGTGAGTAGAGAGAAGGGGTTGAATGCAGAAGATGTTTTGATGATAGAAACAACAAGATTTGGCAACTTATTAGATCTGTGCAGTGAAGGAGAGTGAGAAATCAAGGATGATGACAATGTTCCAGACTCAGGACACTGGAAGAATGATGGTACCTTTGATAGAAATAGGGAGGTTTGGAAGGGCAGGTGGTTTGAAAGGAAAGAAAAATGAGTTCTGTTCTAATCAGAAATAAAGAAGGAGTTAGGGTTGTGTGCTCCGGGGAAAGTCCTGATTTTTCTAAACCCTACACACACTTAGAGAACAACTTTATAATTTACAAAGTGTTTTTTTCCTCGCAACAGTCCTCTGAGTTAATGCATTGTTAACCTCATTTTACATATAAGGAAACTGAGGTTGATAGGGGTCAAATGACTTATCTCAGGTCACACAGTTATTCAGTTTTGGAATTAAGATCCTAAATTGTTTCAAAAAGCCAGTGTTCTTTCCACTATATGTCATTTTCTTCCCAGTAAACAATTAGTGTGATTATACTGTGAAATGTCATTAAATTGCACATGTCTAACCTATATCAAATTGCTTACCATCTTGGAGAGAGGGGAGTGGAGCAAGAAAGGGAGAGAATTCGGAACACAATTAAAAAAAAGCAAATGTTAAAGATTGTTTTTACATGTAATTGGGAAAAATAAAATAATATTTTAAAAAAGAAAGCAAGGGGGAAACTACTTCCTTTATCTGGAAATTCTGAACCGTGAACAAACCAGCTTGGTTCTGTTTACCTTGCAGGGCGAGGCGGAATTGGTAGCCTTTCCTATGCCAGGAGGTCATACCAATTCATAATCTCCTCTAGCAAAACAGACTCTAGTTATTTGTTACAAAAACCCCACACAACCCTCCCCCCACAAAAGTAAATATTTTTAAACCAGTGTAGCAATAAATTAATTCCATGCCTTAAAAGGAGCCTGTTAATGGAATACAAAACTTCTTCATGACTGAGGGATCTCACACAAAAGACTTGATTTTAGTGTCTTTTCACTGTTGCCCAAGCCTGTCTCTTCACCTGGTAGAAGGAGTGGCATCTGTCCTTGGTGCTGATCTCACTTTAAGACCCATCCTAATGGAAAGTCAGCACTACTGACTAATATTGGTTCACCGCCAGCTATGCTTCTTTAATGCCCACTTCACACTGTAGTTGTCCTTATATTCATACCTGCAGTCTATTTATGTCCCCTCATAGAGTCTTTGAGGACAGGATTCTGTCTCGTTTGTGCAAGAAGGGCCTTGTGCATAGTAAGTGCTCTACAAATGCAATTGTGAATGAATGAATGAAAAGAATAAGTGAACACTTTCAAAATCCAGGAACTGTGGCTGCCTTCCTGAATTGTTAGCATTGTGAGCTTCCTGACAGATTGAAAATGAATATGAATCTTGATGAGGAAGGAAGGAATAATTTGTGGTTATTTAAAGCAGGGCCCTCTTTTCATGTCAGTATTTCAACCAGATGAAATTTGACCCTTGCATTTTCTATAAAAAATATTTTTTTATCAATGTTCTATTTGATTTTCATTTTTAAAAACATCACTGTCCATTTCCTTTTCTCACTCTGCATCACTAGAGAATTTCCACCAAGGTCAGTAGCAGTGACAAGTCTCTGCTCTTCAGGATCCAGGGCTTGAAAAGGCTTTTGCTGGAAGCAGATGAAGAAGGCACCATGGGCATAGACTTATCTTGCTCTCTGTTGTTCTGTCATTTGAGTAGTTAGTTCCATTAAAACCATGGTCCCATTCCGTAGCATCTCTGACTATTGTGTGGTAGACTGATCCCTTTAGGAAGTGTACTTGTGAATAGTCCTCTGCAGCCTCCCTTCAATGCGGGACACAGAGATAAAATAGGAGACTTCTCTTGAAAAATACGTCTAGCTTTGTCACCTTTGGCTCATCAAACAGCTACCTCAAAGTAGGAGGGATGCCTCCCATTCTTTCTAGTGGTTCTGCCTAAAATTTTCAGGGTCATTCTTAGAAACCTAGTGAGTGAGGCTAGAGAGAGTCCAGCCAAACTTCCCAGCATGTAACTCCTTTTAAAGAAGGAAAAGGTCACTCCACAATTGCATAGGTCATCCCTTCCTTCCCTCTTGGGTGCACTCACTGCCTGGGAATGATGGAAAAGATTTTGCTTTTTGCCCACCTTTTATGCACGTATAGGATATGATATTTGAGTTGCTATATCCGTTTTCAGGCCATCATGACCATTAAAGGTAAAAAACGTGTTCAAGCAGAGTAAAAGCTTGTGCCTCAAGTGTCCAAAGTTTCTCTTTTGGCCTCATTAAGGGGGAATTGGAACCTTTGGGGTCATTATTGACCAGCCCTTCATGACTCTGGAGTGAACTGGGCCTTAGAGCAGTTTGGATTCTCAGGCAAAATCCTACACAAAATGTCCAAATAGTTCATGAGAAGGTTTGTGGTTTCCCGAGTTTATGGGAAACTTTTTTTATTTTTATTTTTATTTTTAATTAATTTATTTTTAATTATCAACATTCGCTTCTATATGCTTTTGAGTTTTAAATTTTCTCTCCCTCCCTCCTCACCTCCCTTCCCAAGAAAATGTAAAATCTGATATAGGCTATACATATACATTCCTATTAAACATATTTTCACATTAGTCATTTTATAAGTAAGAATTAGAACCAATAGGAGGAACCACCAGAAAGAGGAAACAAAACACAACAGAAGAAAAAATGGCAAATACTATGTTTCAATCTGCATTCAAACTCCATAGTTCTTTCTTTGGATATGGATAGCATTTTCCATCACGAGGCCTTTGGAAATGTCTTAGATCCTTGTATTGCTGAGAAGGATTAAGTCTATCAATATTAGTCATCGCACCATGTGGCTGTTACTGTGTACAACATTCTCCTGGTTCTGCTCACTTCACTCAGCATCAGACCATACAAGTCTTTCCAGGTTTTTCTGAAGTCAGCCTGTTCATCATTTCTTATAACACAATAGTATTCCATTACATTTATATACCACAATTTCTTAGGTCATTCCCCAATTGATGGGCATCCTCTCAATTTCCAACTCTTTGCCACCATAAAAAGAGCTGCTATAAATATTTTTGTACATGTGGGTCCTTTTCCCATTTGTATGATCTCTTTGGGATATAGCCCTAGTAGTGCTATTGTTGGGTCAAAGGGTATGAACATTTTTTATAGCCCTTTGGGCATAGTCAGGAAACTTTTGATCAATGGAGAAATGTTAGACACTGAGAGACAACATGGTTTGGGATGGAACCTTATAGCCCGGGTCCTGTGGGAGAATCAATTTGACAAAAAATAGTTGATTTCTGTAACACAAATCTTTCATCTAAACAGGTCACTCCCCTGCCCCACAATGGATAATGGCTTCCAATTACATAGCAGACAGCATCCCAACTCCCCCAGGCAAGGCCCCGTGTCCTTCATTTAGTAGTCAAAGCTCTCTCTAACATGTCCCCTACTTGGGAGATGAAAGGAGGAAATAGCCAATTTTGTGTCTTTGTAATTCTTCCGCTTACAATGATCTTACTGCCAGCTAGGCTTCTTTAATTTCTTCTCATCCTCCAGGATTTCCCTTCTCATTCTTCTTCCTTTATGAATTGTTCTTTCCTTTCCCCAGCTCAATGTCATCCGACCCACCTCTAAGCCATGGTAACACTTTGGCTCCTTCTTATTGCACTTCTCCTCATGAAAATCAGTGTGGTATAGTAGAAAAAACTCTGGAATTGGTTTAAACAAACAACTGGCCTTAAGTTCACTCTTTCTTACTTAAAACATTTTTGCCCAAGGGTATGTCACTTAACCTTGCTGAGCCTTAGTTTTCTCTAGTGTAAAATAGGGACAACAGTACCTACAGGAGTCACCTCCCAGAGCTGAGTGAGATTCGCTTGGGGGAAGGGGTATATGTGTCAGAGATTTCTTCTACGCATATGTGGGATTGTGGTTATTTGTATTATTTATCAGTATTTATAGTATTTATATTATTTATCAGTAGCTCCATGAGGGTAGGGGTTCTGTCTAATTCTTCTGAGTACTCCAAAGAATTTGCCATAGACCAACGACCATGGCATCACTCATACATATTTTTTGATCTGAATGAGAGAAGGATGGGATGAATGAGTTTGCCTGAAAAGAATATGTTTGCTTGGACACTGATGAGCCCCCATGCAGATAACCAATAAGACATCCCATTTCAAGGTTTGGGCAGCTAGGTGGTGCAGTGGATAGACGGCCAGGCCTGAAGTCAGGAAGACTCATCTTTATTAGTTCAAATTCAGTCATAGACACTTACTAGCTGTGTGACCCTGGGCAAGTCTTCACCCTGTTTGCCTCAGTTCCCTTGTCTATAAAATGAGTTGGAGAAGTAAATGCAAACCACTCCAGTATCTCTGCCAAGAAAATCTTAAGTGGGGTCACAAAGACTGAAATGACTGAAGAACAGCACCGACTTCAAGGTTTGGGTTTATTTGGATGCGTTGCATTTGCTTTTTAACATAAAAAGGTCTTCATGTTTTTGTCGAGCAGGATGAGACTAGGGCATTTGCAAAAGTATGCCTTTTTGCCAGCGTGCTTGAACATAAGCTGCCTTTAAAAGTGAGGGCTGTCAAGAAACCCTTTCAAAGAACAATCACTTATTACTGGAATCACTGCCTAGGACAATCCAAAGAGACCTGGATTCAGTGTCAGAGGGTCTGGATCAGAGGTTCGTGCCTGCTACTTACTGCTTGAGCAACCTTGGGAAACTTATTTCTTTCCTCTGGGCTTCAGTTTCCTCACCTTTGAAATAAGCAGTTTGGACCAGATAACCTCCACGGATCCTTCCAGTTCTAAATCCTATGATACAACAGCAGGCCTGATATCATAGAGTCTCAGATTTGGAAGGAATTTCAGAGACATCTAGTCCAACTTGTATCTGAATAAGATCCTCTAATTGTGATGATGATGATGATGATGATGATGATGATGATGATGATGATGATGATGACAGACATTTTAAAAGTGCTTTATAAATCTGCCAAACCTGGTATGCACATGATGCCATCCAATGTCTACAACAACACTGGGAAGTAGGTAGTATAGAAAATATTGCCCCACTTACTTCATAGATGAGGTAACTGAGTTTTGGTGATGTTGATTGGTTTGCCCATGGCCCAGTACTATACTCAACCAGTGGTCATTCATCCTTTAATTGATGACCTCTAACAAACAGGAGCTTGCTACATTCCCAGGGGAGTCCATTATACTTGGCAAGAGCTCTGATGGTTATCAAATATTTCTATTCCTGGCAAAAACCCTGTTTGCCTCTTTATAGTATCTACTTAATGTTACTAGTTCTGCTATTTAAGCCTGAAAAGAATAGGTCTCATCTTTCTTGTCTTCAAACATTTGAAGACATCCATCAATCATATACCTACCCCCATCTTCATTTCTCCAGACTAAACATGCCCAGTTCCCTCAACATCCTGATATGACATAGATTCCTGTCCATTCACCACCCTGACTGCCCTTCTCTACATGTTCTACAGCTTGTCACCATCATTTCTAATATATGGCACCCTGCCATAAACTCGTAGAATGATTCAGATGAGGGCTGAGCAGTGTTAACACTGGCTTAAAGTGCTCTGTGTATAATACACTCAGGACACACAGGCTTGCCATATTGAAGCACCATGATTTAACTGTTTTGCATTTTTGGCCTTTCCAAATTCCCTCTCTGCCTTTTTATTAGAACACAATTTACTTTTCTATTCAGTAGGTGAGCAGAAAGGAGGAAAGCTCCTTTGTTAGCTCAGTGTCTCTGCAAACACTATGCATTTCTTCAGCATCCACATCTGCCAAGGTTTTTGCTGCTAAGTCTCTAAGAAGGGCCCTATGTGATGGAGTGCCTGGCATAGCAGAGTATGCATGTAGGTCCTGAAGAAAAGTAACTTTATTGAAAACAATAAGCTATATCATCCTGAAAAGGGGAATGTATTTGTATCCCTTAGGGATGCAGCTGTTTTCTTTCCTGTGGATCACCCACACCCATCCCACTGCAGTCCCTGAAGGACCTTGCCCATTGTGTGCTAGAGAAACTCAGCATCATTACCAAATATGAGAGACAGCAGGCTCACCTCTGATTGCGTTAATGACCAAATGCTTTTCACACCTAATACAAAGAACCACCTGCCTGTCCTATAAACTTGTGCCAATTCTAACTGGATGGGCATCTTTCCTTTTCCTAGAGTAGAACATCACTTCTGAGGGTGGGGGCTCAAGTGGTGTCTGAGCCAGGATGGTGTGCCTCACTTCATCCTTTCAGATCTCTCCTGCAGCCCAGCCACCAAGCAACAGGACAGGTGGAAGGCATTGAGTAAGAAGACAAGGGAAGCTTATCTCCCTTTTGCAGAGTCCAGCTGGTTTCCAGAACCACAATAACGGCAGCCAGCAACTCTCCCCACCTCCCATCCCTTCCTGTGAGCTAGTCCAAGCCTCAGCCAAATCCTGAATAGAGCTAAACTTCCTTATCAACCCCTCCCTCCAGGTGAAAATGGTTTCTGGCAGCCAAGCCTCACCGTGGTTCAGATATAGCCATGATTGCAAGCATTGCAAATATGCAAATAGGAGATTTTCAGGACTTTGTGCCCTCCTGTATTGTTTTCCCTTGCCTCAGTACCCAACTGAATCTTTTTCCTTTCGACAAAACAGTGAGGTCTAGGGCATAGTCATTTTCTCGATGCAAACTAAGGACTTTGCAGAATTCTCAAGGTTCAGAGTAAAAAGTATCTAGGTCCTCTGCATGAATAAATGTATCAAAAGAAATATAAAACAATTAAGGCACCATAGCCCCATTTGTGCTGGGCAAAACCTTTCCTGCTAGAGCTGGCCAAAAGTTGGACAGAAGAGCTCAGAGAAGTCAGGTGGGAAAAACGAAAGAATTTCTTGGCATCATCAGTGGTGGAAGTTTTTCTGAACATAGTTTGGAAGATGGAGTGTAGTACTTATGCCCTACTCTGAGCTCTTTGTCTGGTGAGGCAAGGGGAAGCATTCTGGAGTGCCAAGTTTTAACACGTAATCCAGATCTGAGAATCATTCAGTAAGCCTCCAGCTGCTTGGGATATGCCAAAGTCAGACTTTTGAAGGGTAAGCATCAAATAACTTTGAAAAAGCTAAACAGAAGTGGATAAGTATTAAACACAAACCCATGCAGTAGCCTAGTGGGAAAAAATACAAAATCTGTGATGAGGTTTAAGCCTTCTTTTCCTTACTTTATAGGCCAATGGTAAAATTCCAGAATTCCTTCTCCGTCACCTTTTCATCACAAAGTCAAACACTACCCGGTTTCTCCCTGCTCCCAGTTGTACAGATGGGCAAGCGAAGGCCTAGAGCATGGAAAAAACTTGGCAAAGTTTACTGCTGGTTTGTGATAGAGCCGAGCTTGAAGTTTGGTCTCTGTGAGCCCCGTGTTCAACGAACTACATCATCTTTCTTGCCCAATGAGCAGGAAACTAGTATTTAAAGTCTAGACCTCAACTCGCAGTGTGAATGACTAAATTGAGACTGCGTTACTAGAAATACCTTATGGCATAGGTGAACTTGGTTGGAACCCCATCCATGGTACTCGCTTTTCATGTGACTATGGGTGAGCAATTTTACTGCTTTTATTCTCAGTTTCCTTATCTGTAAAATGGTCCTAATAACTCACATGTGATTTATATCACATACATTCTTTGAGCAAAGTGCTTCCAAGCCAGAAACACCATAGAAATCTGAGTTGTAGTAATCTATAGTGATGGCCCCTAGGTGGCTTGGTAAATAGGGTGCTGGGCCTAGAGTCAGGAAGACCTGAGTTCAAATCCAACCTCAGACACTAGATGGGTCACTTAATCTCCATTTGCCTTACATTGGACAAGGGAATGGCAAACTACTGTAGTAGAAAACCCCACAGACAGTATTGGTGTGTTATGGTCCATGAGTCACAGAGTCAGATAGACCTGAATGACTCAACAACAACAACCACAATGGTGATGGCAAGTGTTGGCTTGGGGACTTGGCGTATATTAAACAAATGACCTCCCATGTTATTACTTTGTGGCTTTGGTGGACCCATGATTGTGTCAGTCTGGGAATCCTTACCACTGGCACAGGTCCCATGGGACCCAATCCCACCTTTTCAGCCTGTGAGATTTTCCTCTACCTCCTCTTATCTTTCACAGATGATACACCCAGCATACTGGGTGCAATTACAGCAGATCAACTCTCTGTCCCTAAAACTGGTGTTATTCACACATATGTTCCATACAGGGAGCATTTACTCATGTTTCACACCCTCTTCAATTCAGTCTGTGTAGAAGCATTCTAAATGAGGATGGGCAATGTAGGAAGAGGGTTATCATTTGACTCTTCTGGAGGTTATAAACAATACTGAATTTTTTTGATGATGACACCCAAACAGTCTATAAGATCAGCAATCATCAATGGCTTGAAACTTTCTTACCATTCTTTTTATTCAAAGAAAGAGGCTTTGTTGATTCTTACAGTAAGCCAGGCCTCCATGGAAGTTGATGTGAACATGAGTCCCCTCAGGATTTCAAACCAAAATAGATTGAGGTCATGTGGCATTACCTCATCCATACCTCACCCACTTCCGCTTCCCCCTATCTGCCCCATTGGAGAGCTCAGTGAGGAGATGGGCATTTTTGGTGGGGTCAGCTCAAGGAGAGAAGCATGAAAGCACAGACTAAAGGTCACTAGCTACTTGCCTTTAGAAAGTCTCAGAGATGGTGGTGGGGGAATCATAGGGCATTTTGGAAAGCATTTGCACAGCATCAAACATGCAGAAGAAAGTAAGGATGAAAGCCCTCACCCACAGCTTTACAAGAATGTAGATTTTTTTATATCTTGTAGATGAAAATCTGAATGCTTGTCTTTTTCAGTTTTCACTGAATGTGTATTAGGATGGAATTCCAGCCTCTTGTAGCCTAATGGCAGATTCTCAATGAGCATGGAGATGGTGACTCTCATTGTCAGCACAAAGAAGATGGGAATCAGATTGGTTAACCTCCTTTGGGGAATTCTGTATAAGCCAGTGATATATGATGGGAGCTCATGGACACAAAACTGAATATTTGGTTAGGAAAGATCTGGGTTCAAATCCTCTCTTTGGCAATTATTAGTTGTGTGATCTTCAATATGTTCTTGTATTTCCTTGAACCTCTATTTTGTGATCTGTAAAATGGGAATCATAACATTTGCAAAACGTATTATCAGGGAGTGAGGAAAACATTTTGTAATCTTTGAAGTGCTTAGGAAACACAAATAATTGCTGCTTGTGATTGCTTGGTCTTTGTATTTCTAGCACTTAACCCAATGCCTGGCACAGGGTAAGCATTTGAGAAAAGATCAATTGATCGATTGTCATTCAAGAAACATCCCTTCATTTTTTTTGCCTGTGCAGCACTCAGTGTACTTGGTGCTGGGGGGATGCAGATAAAGAGGATGGAGTCCTTGCCTTCAGGAGGATCAGCTTTTCAGTGTGGTCCCTCTCCCATAATGTTATCTTTGTCATCATCATTGTCACTCCTGTTGTCATCGACATTGGCCACTGTCATCTGCAGCAGCAGTAGCAGCATCAGCCCCTAACTGACATTTCTATGTGATTGTGAGGTGGCCTATTACTTTATGTTCATGTGCTCATTTGTACCTCTGAAGAGGGACCATGCTGAGGCTGAGACAATGCGAGCTTCTAAATTGGGAAAGTCTTTTGAAACTTTGTCACCTCCAACTCTGCAATTCAGCTTGATCTTTTCTGGCTTTGCATTCTGCCTGGTCCTGTCAAAACATCACTTCCCCTGTCAAAGGGAAAAAAAAAGAAGAAAAAAGATGTATCTCTCCTTTCCCTGTAGCTCAAATAGCACTTCTCTGGAGTGATGGGGCGCTAAGTGTAAATGAATCAGAAAACGCCCCACTACATAGTACTTGAAATAGATAAGATTTTTATAAATAGGGGTAAAATTGCAGTGAAGGTTTGAGAGAGCTAGCGGGGCTTTTTTTAATGTCAGCAACCAGCAGTCATGCATGGTTCCCTTCAACATCTCAGCAAGAGCAGGAGATGTTTTCTAAGATCGGAAACGTCAAATGCCTCTTCCACTTATAGAAACGTGGGATGTGAAGGGTGTTCAGAGGGCATCAAGTCCAACCTGTCCTTGAACAACAATTCTTGTATGTACTACATGCCTGATGAGTGGTCACTCAGACTTATTTCACCTCTGGTGATGGGAGGTCACTACTTCCCAAGGCAGACCGTTTCATCCTAGGATAGCTTAAGAAGTAGGAACTTTTTCCTTATGTTGATCTCAAATCTGTTTCCTTACCTCCTTCATCCATTACTCCTAGTTTTGTCCTTTGAGACCAAGCAGAATAAGTAGAATTCCCCTTGCATATGGCAGCCCTGAAATACTGGAAGCCCTGAGCTTTATATTTTCTAGAGTGTGTATGACTCTTGCTGAGGGGCAGCGTGGCATGGTACATAGTATGCATGGACTCAGAAAGACCTGAGTTCACTTTGTGTCTTGTTGATTGTCCTTCATTTTCAAAGAGGACCAATGACATCATGGGTGATATCTTGACTTGTGTGTGAATTGGATTTAAGTGAGGCAGAGTTGCACAAAGTCATCAGCCTCACTCTTCCAGAGTCAACGAAGTCAAGTGGAAAGACAGAAGTTAAGATGACCAGTGATGGTCTGGGATGCAGTGGATTACCTTGGTGTCTTCGATGTCCGACCAAGTGCTTGCTTCAGCCGCCTTCATGGCTGTTGAACAAGTTGTTCTCATCTGCCTATTCCACCAGGAACCTTCCTTTCCTCCTTCCTTCCTGGTCTTCGCATACTTGGGGTAGATACCACCCTAACTCATGGATGGGTTTGAGGCCTGTCAGTGTGTCTTAGGTAATTGTTTGCTGTGTGATCCTAAGCAAATCACTTAACCTCTCTCTGACTTAGTTTTCTCATCTTGAAAATAGGCGGCTAGGTGGCAGAGTGGATAGAGTACTGCGCCTGGAGTCAGGAAGACCTCAATTCAAATCAGGCTTCAGACCAGAACTATGTAACCTTGGGCATATCACTTAACCTCTGTCAGCCTCAGTTTCCTCAACTATAAGGACAATAATAGCATCTACCTCTCAGAGTTGTTGTGAATATCAAATGAGACAATATCTGTAAAGATTGTCACATAGTAGGTGCTGTATAAATGCTAGCTATTTTTATTACAATAGGCATAATGACAGTGCCTACTGCACAGAATTGTGGGTATGTATGGGGGAATCCAATAAGATCAGGTGTTTACGATGCATTGCCCATCTTCAGGAGCTGTCCAGATGTGGGCTGACCAGTGAGGAGAGTGAAGGGGGCCAGCTCCTGTGGCTGGAAGAAGGGCCGCTTTATCTATGTCATTTGGCACAGTCCGGGATACGTTTGAACTCAAAAGACCCACAGTTTCATGGACTTGACTTTTGCTGTTTAAAACAAATAAATCAGGTCAGTTCTTTTTACGACAGAAAAGGAGAAAAAAGCAGTTACAAGTTCTCCAACTCTGAGTTCTTTTATTTTTTACTTCTATAACTAAAATGTCTCTTTTCTGCTTTAAATAAAAGTTGGCAGGTCATTAATCTTTAATGTGGATTAGTACCTCTGGGTATTTGGGGAGAAAACTCATTAAAATTCTTTTGTTTTATGGGCTGCGATTCTAATAGGATGTTGGAGCTCATGTTTGGAATTTGCTGAAATGAAAATGAAACATGAAACCCTTTTCAAGTGGGTTTCAGCCATTGACCTACCTTATGGGCACAGAGAGAGCTGGGTGGGGCCCCTCTGCATGTGTTGGGTCTCAGTGGAGCAGGAGTCCGAGTCGGTGAGGCTGCTCTAGCTCTAGCCTGGCCTGGCCCAAGAGACTTATTCCTCCTGAATGTGAGGCCTTCACTTGTGGGGCACTTTGGTAATGCACACCCATGACACCGCCAGAGAAAACACAATCTGGCATTTCTGAGGAGCAAGGCAACGACCTGGCCCACTTGAATCTTCACTGCTCAGGTTGGAGAGCAGAGTGTCC
>NW_020954577.1:21452343-21462261 GCF_900497805.2 Vombatus ursinus | reverse complement strand
CCTTCCTCCCTCCCTCCCTCACTCACCTCCTTCCTTCCTTCCTTCCTTCCTTCCTTCCTTCCTTCCTTCCTTCCTTCCTTCCTTCCTTCCTTCCTCCCTCCCTCCCTTCCTTCTTTCCTCCCTCCCTCCCTCCCTCCTATCTTGATTCTTTATGGAGATAGCTGGATTTGGACTGAGACCACATCTTTGCTACTTAGTATCTGTGTGACCACAGGACAATCCTTTACCTTGAGTCTTACTTTCCTCATCTATAACATGGAGACTGGGATTCTTCAAAGAATTGAGAAAGAAAAGATCACCCAGAGCACAACAGGGAAACACATAGTGGGTATGAAGAGACTGCAATACATTAGAAATGAGGAATTACAAAGGAACATCTGAGTGAAATATATGAAAAAAATGTATGAGTGGAAAAGGAGATGGGCTGTTTGGGGAGAGAGACAGAAAGACAGAGAGGCAGAGAGATAGACAGAGATACATAAAGAGACAGAGATACAGAGACAATAGTGTTCATACTCCATTGTTATCCTTATGATATTAGGAGAAAACAAGGAATGGTGGGTAGACCTTGTGTGGCAGACTGTTGGGACGGTGGTGGCAAGAGCCCCACCATGATGGGTAGGCATGGGGATATCTGAGAGACCACTGACCTACCTCTCAGAGATGTCATGGAGCTCATATGAGATATCCCATATCAAGGACTTTACACACTTTAAAGCACTACTGAAACATGCTTGGTTATGAATCAGTGGGGCAGGATGGGGGCAAGGTGTTTTTGGGCTCCCAGGGTTGGTTGGTGCAAGGTATGGCTCGGATCCCTTTCCATCTACTCCCAATGCTTCTTGAATAAACTGAATCACACTGGACAGTATGAGGCCTTACAAAAGGTCTGCATTAGCATGCCATCCTCTGCCAGCAACATCTCCTTGTCTATACTGCCTCCTGACATCATGTTCTGAATGCTCAGGATGTACACTCCTCCTCTCTGCTGCTTTCCTTAGATTTTGAACTCTGAGAGGTCAGAATCTGTGTCTTTGGCACAGGGGGAAGACCAGGGAGCAGCACAGCTCTGTGACTATAAAAGCCATCAATTCTAGTCCTTTGACTCCTGGGATGGTGCCTCCCTCCTTCCTTGGAATGTCCTTCATTGTTTCATGGTCACCATTCATGTGTTTGCTACAGTCCTAGGAAACTGTCAAAAACATTGGCAATGAAAATACAAATCATTATGATTTCAGCTTTGACGTGAACGGAAGGTCTTTAGGTAAGACTTTTTCCAAAGAGCTAAAAACAGCAGCATTTAATATATTTGCACAACATCCCTGGAGGTAGAAAAAAAAATTTATTTTCACAAAAGAGAAGGAAAAGCTGCACTGGAGACATCCTTGCTCATTTTAACTTTAAAAAGTGAGCAAACCATTCCCGCTGTCCATTCCAAACCTCTTTCTTAGCTGGGCTGGGGAGTTCACGGTTTACATTGCAGAGGCAATGAAAGGGGGTGGAGCCAGGAGATTGCTCTAGTCTTAGATTTCTTGTAATTATCAAGGGGCCTTGGGTCACTTGACCTCATTGGTCCTTGGTTTCATCATCTGTAAAATCAGGAGGAAGGGTGGAAAAAATGACCTCTAAGGTCTGTCTTAACCCTAACGTTCTATGATCCTATAGTCTTCAGCAAATCTTTGATTAGATGCTCCTGAGGGTTCCCTAGGTAATTTGGGAGTTCATGTGGTTCAAAAAGAATCACAAACATGTCTACTTTGTACATTCCTTTTGACATAAAAATTGCCTTTCCATGAATCACATACCAGGCAACATCTTGGATATAGTAGGTGTCTAATAAATAAATGTTTGTTGACTTGAACATCATGGTAGATGAGGAGAATGAATCATTTGTAGCATTTCTGGAGTATTGCAGGCCTTTTGATAATGGCTTCTATTGTCATTGTGGGCACTCTCCTCACTGGTCAGCCCACATCTGGACAGCTCCTGAAGATGGGCAATACATCTTAAACACCTGATCTTATTGGATTCCCCCATACATACCCACAATTCTGTGCAGTAGGCACTGTCATTATGCCTATTGTAATAAAAATAGCTAGCATTTATACAGCACCTACTATGTGACAATCTTTACAGATATTGTCTCATTTGATATTCACAACAACTCTGAGAGGTAGATGCTATTATTGTCCTTATAGTTGAGGAAACTGAGACTGACAGAGGTTAAGTGATATGCCCAAGGTTACATAGTTACATACGAAGGGATGAGGGTTATGTGACAATACTGTGAAGTGGGTTCAGATGGGTGGAATGGGGGGGTCTCAAAGGGTCACATAATAGGTTTGGGTCATCATAGAGGGTAACCTCCAGGGAAGTGACCAAAGAATCTATTACTGGCCTTCTTCCTTTGGAAAGTTTATACTTGGATGAAGACCTGTATGACTGCATATCAAAATTGTAGATGATTCAAGAAGGGATGGTTAGCAAACACATCGGATGAAAGAGACAGGGTCACATTTGAACTAAGTTTAATAAAATGCAATTTAATAGGGATAAATGGAAATTCCTCTATATGTTCAAAAAATCAACTGCATACATTCCTGACAGGGGAGGTGTGGCCAAGCAGCAAGCGAGGCAGGAAAGATGGCAGGACCTGCAAGCTCAGGATGAATCAACAGTGTGACATCACAGTAAACAAAATTGAAATACTTCTTTAGGCTTCATTAAGTGAGGTAAAGTGTCCAAAATGATCATTCCGTTGTATCATGACCAGGCACATCTGGAGGTATTGCATTCAGTTTTGTGTATTAAGGTATGAGAAGTCAGCAGACACGTATCAGACATTTCAAATGTTTCAGGCTTCGTGGTAAGGGCTGAGGACATAAAGAAACACCAGCAGGCTGGCACATTTTAAGGACATTGACACAGTGACACACACTCAGAGGAGGACAGCTAGGGTGGGGAGGAGACCAGTCTGTGTCATAAGTAGAAGCAAATGGGGATTGTTCATCTCTGTAGGGGAGGATTCAGGGGAACAAAGGTGAATGCAAAACTGAAAGGCTTTCTTTTGGACAGGGAACGAGATTTGCTGATGAATATTCCCTTCTTCTGACTAGATACCCCCTACTCTACCGACTGTCCTTTGCATGGCCTGGTTCTGAGTTTCTTCAATCTCCTACCTGTCCTCTTCTGCCTGGTTTCACTTGTCAACATCACTCAATGCAGGTCAACTAGAAGGGTGGGTAGTTCTCTGGAGATGGCCTGAGCCACGAAGAGGGCAGGGAGACGCCATATTCAGTTTCCTGAGACTTTGTTTTGCTGCTGCTACAGAATATCTTAGACTCAAGGAAATGGAAGAGAGGAAAGAGCATTACAACTAGGGCAATCCAGAGAGGCTTGGCAAAGGAACTGGTTCTGAGCTGAGCCTGGAATGAAACCAGGGCTTTGGAGAGGTTGTGGGGAGGTGGAGGATGGAGGGCATTCCAGGCATAGGACATAGCCTGTGCAAAGGCTCAGTTTGAGGTATCCATGGATTTCTAGCATCTTAGTGAAGTTTTTAGGAATGAAACCAATGGAGAGGCTATTGTCAATCAATGAACATTTACTGAGTGTGAGTTATGAACCCTGTGGGAAATACAAAGTTTGCCTCTAGGGTCCCCACCTTCCAGGAGTGTACATGAGGACCTAACCATTTTTGTGTGTATGTATGTGGCACAGGGCACACAAACAAGGCAGACAAAGCTCTCCCCCATCCCCTTCCTGAGCCTGGCCATCATTCTTAGCTCCAGCTCCAGATAGTAAGCTGATTAGCGGGGCTGGTGGGGGGTGAGAGATGGGCTCCACAGGTGTTCTCACATATAATCTGTCTGCATTCACGTCTACCAAGCTGGATTCCCCACCCCTCCCCACCCTTCCTTTGGGCACTCTGTGGATTGCATCTATTTTCTTACTTTTCTGCTTCTGAGATATGGGCTGGAAAGGGAAGGTATGGGGACAGAATGTGTCAATTATTCCTTTGAGCCTTGCTTTCTACTTTCAGAGGCATATGAAAGGGCTAAGCTTCCTGCTTCATTTCCTTCAACTCAATTTTCCAAACATTAACAGGAACTTAGTTTAGATAAAGCTCTGTGTTAGATGCTCAGTATACAAGGACGAGACTGGAAGAGCACATGCCTTCAGGGAGTTCTGTTCTGCTAGGCCCTTGCAGTGAGGAAGATACAAACCATGTCCAGGTATGAAAATACAAAGAATGCACAGCATACCTTCAAGAGAGCTCAAGTGCTAACAACTGGGGGGATCAGGAAGGGTCTTAAGGAGGAGGTGGTACCTGAACTTGCTTGGAAAGAGACTGGGCATTTGGGGATTTCTCAAACCCATTTCAGTGAAATACCTCTTCTGTTGTTTCCCTTAATGCTGGACTGAGACAACCCAACCAAGCCACAAGTGACTTTGTTCAACTGTTTCACCATCTCAGTTGTCAAGAACATTCAATGAAAGGGTCTGATCAAGGCCCCTTGATGAACTGAGATTGATGAGCTTGCAAAGCACTAAGTCTTTTGAGACTTAGTGTCTGATGAGCCTCTCCCTGTCTAAGACAGGCCTCCCCTGGCACCTTGTCATCTCTCTATGAGCAAAGGTAGGTCCTCTGGCTCCTTGTTCCAATAACAGAGACAGCCCCTGCTTAGTTCTCAGAGAAGGAGGCTGCTCCGAGATGAACTGGCTGGTTTGGAGTCTTTTTTGTCACATACTAGGCTATAGGTCTCAGTAATTGGGGCAGCCCCTTTTCCATTGTATCTACATGAAAATAGCAAGAGTCAAAGTCTTCTGGTTTTCCATTTTGTGGCTTCTCTTAATGTTATAGCCAAGAACATCTATCTTCAAATCAGCGAATTGCAAAGGAGAAGCCTCCTAGATGCTCAGGTTGTATGCTCTGAGGCAGTTTGACATCTGTAAGGAGAATGTCCTTCAGTTCCAATCCACATAGGAAGTTCAGGTGCAGCCTGGCTGCTCTGAAGACCCTGGGCATATGTGCCCAGAGCACTAAAGCTCAATTCCCGGGGACTTCATCTGAGCCTGGTTTGTGTTGCTTTGGATTTCTGTGGATGGATGTTTGGTTTAAAAAGTTAAAAGCCAAGTGTCAGGGGAGCCTGACATGCTACTCAAAGAGAGGAGAGATTAATTTCATGGGGTCTTGTCAGTTCAGTGAGTATATAATTAGAAAAAGTGATTTGTGGCACATTGCTTTTCTCTCTTGGGAAGTATCTTATTATCCATGGACAGGGCAAGGGAGTTCTCTGCATGCCCTTATCACCGTCCCCAGCCCCTTGCCCTCTGCCACAGGCAGCACTGGCATCAAGGTTAGTGGGATAAAACTCAGTGGCAAATCTGTAATTTTAAAATAAAATCATTTCAGGTTATCAATGCAGAAAAAAGGATTCAAAGCAGGTTTCTGGTGGAATACTGTTTGCCTGTTTTCACACCTGGATGGCTTACCTTCAGAAATAAATTTTAGCTTCCTGAACATTTCTCCCTAACCTCTGGGAGGGGAAAGAAGCATGGCGTCAAATGAATATTCTAAAAAAGGGGAATGATCTCCAAGTTAGACTCCAGAAAATAGAAACTTGGACTGGAATTGATCGTAGAATTGGTGATTGTGGGTGGACAATCTCTCTTTAGCAAGCCAGGGAAATTCCTTTGATGTCACAACTCAGTTTCTACATCTGTAAAATGAAGAGATTGCATTAGATGACCTCTAAGATTGCATAGGATGCCCTTCCTTTCCCCTTCAAATCCTGTGATTGGAGGAGGGGGAGCTGTGGTGACTACACCTTTGGTGACAGGCTTTTCAGAGAACAAGATATACTGTGTCATATCTCAGGGGTTGGGGAAGGTCAGGAGCAGATGCTGTCTCGACCTAGATAGAAATGTCACTACATCCTCCTAGTTCCAGGCAACACTAAACCTCAAATTTTGGGTGTTTGGAGGCTGGCTGGCCTTTGTGAGGAAGCACTCTGTAGAATGGAAGGCTTTGTCTCTGGAGTGTGGGAAGAGCCCCATTCAAGGGCTCCCCTGACGTTTTCTAGCAATGCCATCAGTAAGTCATGCCACCTTTTTGAACCTCAGTTTCCTCTGTAAAGTGAGCAGGACATCCTGTAGTGTCTACCTCAGAGGACTGTAGTGATGATCACAAGGGCTGATGTGTAGAAAGTTCTCTTCTGGTCTTAAAGGACTGGAGAAACGTGACCTTATATTTGGAGATGATTGAATCCATTCCTTTCACACTGTAGAGGATGAAACTGAGGCATCTATAGGTCAAGAGCAATACCTGAGGCCACAAAGTTAGTTTGGGAAAGAACCTGGACGGCCAAGTGGCTTTTTTCCTTCCTGATGGGGGCTCTTGCCACCCATGATACCTGTTTAAGACAGTTGCCTATCTTAGTTTTGAAAAGCCTTCCACTCCAAAAAAAATCACCCTACTGGGGAAACTGATGAGCCCTGGACCATGGAGGTACTCAGATATTCGCAAAAGACTTTTTGTGGAAACAAAGAACGGGAAGTAACTTGGGTGCCCATCAATAGAAATGGCTGAGAAACTGTGACCTAGTCATCTAACGGGATGCTCTTGAATCATAAGAAATAATAACCTTGGGACATTCAGGTAAACATGAGAAGACTCATCCACGGACTAATACAGAGGAAAGTGAGTCCATCCAGGAGAACAATACACTCAGTGATTCCCATTGTGGGAATAAAAGAACACCAAGAGGCAGCTGAACTCTGAGGAATTTTAAAGACCATTGCTGGCCCTGGAAAAGAGATGATGAAGTTCACGATAGAAAGATGAGGGAAGAGAGAAGGGAAGGACCGCAGGCTGGCATCACGTCCTCTGGTACTTGTACCGATCCTTTGTTTTTCTTCAAGACAAAAGAGGTTTCAATTCTTGTGTGAGTGAGAACAACTGCTTCTTCTCACTTTCTTCTCCTTCCCCTTCTTCTCCCCATTTCCCACTTCTCCTTCTTCCCTTTTGCCTTCTTCTCCTTCTCTTCTTCTTCTGCTTTTTCAATCAGTTAATAAACATTAATTAAATACCTTTAAGTATTACCCCAAGTATTCGGAGACTTCCTCTGGTGGAACAGGCCGATGAAAACAATTTGTTTCTATGGCCATGAAGGTGGCTGAAGCAGATTCTGTCTTACAATTTGGCCAGACATCACAGGTACCAAGGTCATCCACTGCATCCCGGGACATGGTCAGTTGTCCTGACTTTTGTCCTGCTTTTGGACTTTGATGATTCTGGAAGAGGGAATGAGGCTGATGACTTTGAGCAACTCTGCCTCAGTTAAACCCAATTCACCCACAAGTCAAGACGTCATCCCATTAGGTCACTTTGAAAACAAAGGAGTGACAATAACAATAACGATTAAGTATATACTGCGTCCAGGGCACTGGCATAAGCTCCTCAGGCTTCCTCTTCTTCCTGTTCTTTCTCCTGCCTGTATTTGCATACTGCTTCATAACACCTGTGTGACTTTGGACAAGTCACTTCCCCTCTGACTCTGCAATGGGATTGGATCGTACTGGATGGTCTCTCTATGGGACTAGCACTGAAACCAACCCAAGATACCCAACCAATGACACACACAGAAACTTCCTGACCTAATAAAGATTCTGTAGAGTTGGAAAAGTCAGCTTATCTTCCAGTAGTGAATGATGCTTCCTCAGTCACCTCAATTAAATGATACTTTTTGAATCTCCAGCTTCTGTCACCCACAAGGAACTGAGTCCAAAATCCTTGGACCAAATCCCTTTGTTCCTTCTAGGGGCTCAGATTACTTAGGGTCTCAAACATCTTTAGCTCTCATTCATCACTCAAATTGACTTCTGCCCAATGTTAACCCAGTGTATATTATAAATTTGGAATGGTGCATTTTGATCATTGTTTTTATTTTCAGGGAATGGGGTGGGTGGGTGAGACATGGTATAGGTTGGAAGTCAGTTCAAAGGCAATTTAAATCCAGAGAGAGAAGGATCTCACTTCTCCCAACACCCATGCTTCTTCCTCGTTTTCCACTGAATCACTCTTAAGAAGTATTTTGTGGGGCATTTGGTTACCTTGTGGAACAGTAGAAAGAATGCTGAACTTGGAGTTTGTGTGACTTTGGGGAGGACACTTATCTCCTTTGAGTCTCAGTTTGACTCTATGTCAAATAAGTATAATATTTGCCTTAGTTACTCTGAGTTTGGTGTGGATATCAAAGTGATATTGTCTGTATAGAATTTTAAAACCTTCAAGAACCAAAGAAACATGGCTTTACTTAATGAAGTCTTTAGGTTGCTTACTCTTAGCTCATTCCTGGCTACCTTTTACTCTAAGGATGTTGAGTGTCTTCCTTCCTCAATTTGTTTCTAATCAATATCAGGCTTATTACTGAGGACTAGTCCATATGCTTGGCAATGCAACCACCAAAAGTACCCATCTTATGACCAGGGAGCTGCTCGCTCCTGAGAAGAATCAGACAAACAGAAGGTATGCATAGGTTCAATGGTCTATTGTGTTCCATGGCTCATCAGTCAAAAAGGAAAGTTATATGAGAGGATGTTTGTCAATAAATCCAAGAGGTATCATTTAATTGAGGTGACTGAGGCAGCATCATTCACTGCGGGAAGATAAGCTGACTTTTCCAACTCTACCAAATCTTTATTAGAATAACCCTGACATCCACATCATAGGCATCCTTGACAGAGGTATGAGTAGGAAATAATCTTCAACAAAAGATATTCTGCAGCAGATCAGAACTTTAAAATCCCACAGAACAGACCCTAGGTTTACTTAAAATTTGTTAAGTGCCAGGTATGTGCCAGGAACAGTATTAGGTTCTGGGGATGCAAAGAGTCTCCACCCTCAAAGAGCTTACATTCTATTAGGGGAGACAAACATGTCCATATTTTGGCATATTCAAAGTTTATATAAAATCAACACAGGGTAATTTGTTGGGGTGGTGAATAAAGAAACTAGCAGCGTCAGGGGGATAAAGGTGCCCAAGAAATTTCTCATGTAGAAACTATTGCATGCATTTAGTCTTGAGGTAAATTACAGACAATGAGAAATTGAGATGATGAGAGAGTGTTTTCCCAGCATAGGATATAGCTAATATAAAGGAACAGTGATTGAAAATAGAGTCGGGTATGAGAAAGGTAATATAGCTGGACTAGTGTGTTAGGGGAGTTGTGCATAACAACATTGAAAAGCTCAAAGGGGGCCAGGTTGTGAAGGGTTTTGATGCCGAATAGATGAGTTTAAGTTGTTGGAGGCTGCTGGAGTTTATTTGGAAAGTATTAGGGTCACATCTATGCTTTAGAAAAATCATATTCTTCTGTGTGGAGGATGGATAGATGTTTGTTGACAGCAAAAAAAATCTGATTCAGTGGGGAGGGGCTCACCTTAAACTCTTTCTTCTACTAAGTGGTCTTCCAGGTTTATGTTAAGATCATAATAGATTCTCTGAAAAAAATGTCACAAAAGAGATCACTTTGACAACTGTCTGATTACTCATATCAATTGAGGCATAACTAGGGAGACTAACGTATGCTTGCCAAAAGATTTTCTCCAGCATGGTGGATGTCCAGGTCAGAGCCCAAAGGGAAGAAAGATCCCTTATAGATGGGGAAGCCTCCCAGATGCTCTGGAAACCTGAGAAAAATGCAGTTTCCCTAATGAAATTTGTTATCACTCAGGAGAGTTTGGCCTAACTATTCACATAGGAAAAATGAAGTGGATGCAAAATAGTTCTTATCAGGACTACACTATATTCCTATGGAGGAACAGAACCTAGAACTGGCCCATGAATATACATGTCTTGGACAGACATGTGGATGAATGATGATCTGGGCCCAGACCTGAATATGAAGAGGAAAAGA
>NW_020954577.1:21429211-21452333 GCF_900497805.2 Vombatus ursinus | reverse complement strand
GGATGAATGATGATCTGGGCCCAGACCTGAATATGAAGAGGAAAAGAAGTTGGCTTAGTTTTGGGAAACTGTGCAGTGCTTTCCCTAAAACAAAAGGCTAATATACATATTTTTTAAAAACACCAACATTCTTAGCAATTCTGTATAGTTTTGATTCATTGTCGTTCAGTCATTTCAGTTGTGTCTGACTCTTCAGACCCCATTTAGATTTTTCTTGGAAAAGATACTGGAGTGGTTTGCCATTTACTTCTCCAATTCCTTTTACAGATGAGGAAACTGAGGCAAACAGAGTGAAGCGACTTGTCCAGGGGCATAAAGCTAATAAGTCCAGATTTGAACTCAATTATTTCTGACTCCTGGCCCAGCACTCTATCCACTATGCCACCTAGCTGCTCAATTCATAGGATACATTAATCTCTGAGGAATCAAAATTATAGGTAACTCAGTCCCATGAGATTGTGAGCTCTTAGAGGGCAGGGTCTGTCTTTTGACTTTCTTTGTAACCCTAGCACATAGTAGACACTTAATCCATGTTTATTGTCTGGATTAAAAGGCCAAGGGTAGAGTAAAGGCAAGCTTGAAAGGAGCGTTATTCACTTTTGCTTATTGCCAACCAACCCTTTTGTGAGAAAAATGGCAAAACAGATTCTGAATGGCACTGGAAAAGTCAGTGGGCTGGTGTGGCAAGAAAAGGGATGACAGATGGGCAGCCTGTGTGAATGGATTAATAAGCATTATGAAACACCATGTGCCAGGCACTGCAATTCTATGGAGACAGAGGTAAAGGTGAGATAGTCCCTTTCCTTAAGGAACTGACAGTCTAATAGGGGTAAGAAGTAGTGGGTTCCAAGGTAGGGGATTTGCATTGAACTCTGGCCTTTGGAGCTTACTACTTGCATGACCTTGGACAAGTCACTTAACCTCTTTAGGGCTCATTTTTCTCATCTGTAAAATGAAGGGTTTTGATTCAATGGCTTCTGTGATACCTTCCACATGAACAGTTTTGATGCTATGAGCTATGAGGGCAATGGTCTTCATGGCTTCTGAGTTTCCTTTCAGTCCTAGGTCAATGTCCCTGTGATGCTATGATCATACATATAGGGGTGTGATAGTCAAGGGAAGGAGGAATGGTTAGGGAAGGGAGGTTTGGTCTGGGGAGTCACAGGAATGGGAAGTTGATTCATATGGAAATCCACTGGCACACCCTTTCTAGAGCAACGTCCCCACTGATTTAATTCTTGTACCTATATCTAGAGGTGGAAGGTGTTGGGGGTGGGTAGGAGATGACATGGCAAGGCTGATGGCAAGATGGTTAGAAGTGGGATGGCTAGATGGGATGTTCAGAAGGACTCGCACCTCTGGTGTGAGGGCTTGCCAACCCCTTTACAAGGCTGCTTTCCACCTTTGGTGTCAACATTTTCACCTACCTCTCACCTGAGGCTCCAAGAAGCTATAGCATGCACAGTGGCCACACTCTGGTAAAACCATATTGGCAGATGGACTGAGCCAGGTTGAGGGCAACTAACAGGCCTCAGACATAGGAGACACCAAGGTCATCTGCAACATCTCAGGCCATCACCAGACAACCTCTCTTTTGTCCTGCTACTGGACTTTGATGACTCAGGAAGAGGGAGTGAGGGTGAAGACTTCACGCAACTCCGCCTCACTTAAATCCAATTATTCACAAGTCAAGACATTTCCCATGATATCATTGGTCCTCCATGAAAATGAAGGATGAACAATGAATGCAGAAGGGGATGGCCAGATGGGGTATAACAGCACAGCCCCAGGTTTGAGTTCCTAAGGTGAATGGATTTAATTCTTTCAAGGCCTGGCAACATGGTTTCTGAAGGTTGAGTCTGGAGGGCACTCTTTCAAGTGGGTGTTCCCCTAGTGTCCAGGCAGGGACAAGGGATGAAGAGGAAAGCTCTAGAAGTGGGTGTGGAGGATCTGTGTCAGGGCGTGGATGTGGGTCCCACAGGATGAGAAGGTATAGATGGATTTTGAACTGCTCCTTTCAAGGGAGGGCCCACATGGATGTGATCACAGATCCATCGTATATTGAATCAGAGAGTGGTCAGCAGAGACAGCCTGGGTCTTCCTTCTGAAGTGGCCATAAGAACCTGGTGACCATTGTAGCTTCCTAATTATGGGCTGAGGTATAAGGCAAAGTTTCCTTAATCTTATTTGGGTCAGGACTGTGGCCTCTTCCCTTATTCTGTTTCCCTCATGTGTTTTAGTCTGATGGAAGTGACTGTCATCTTCTAGGAGCTCCTGAGGGCTCTGCACACTTGTGGGACTAGTCTGGACCCTAGGAAACAACTGTTTCTGGCTTTACTTCCTAGTTGGTTAACCTCTGTTTGTCTCAGTTTCCTTATTTGTAAAATGAGGATAATAATAGCACCTACCTCCTAGGGTTGTTGTGAGGATCCGACTAGATCACATTTGTAAAATGCTTAGCACGATGCCTGGCACATGGTAGTTCTTTATCAATGCTAGCTCTTATTCTTAGAGAGGTTAAGTAGTGTGCCCAAGGCCACACAGTTAAGGGCAGAAGTCAACCTTAGACCTAGCTCTCTGGCCTCTGGCTCCATCCTGGATGCTGTGCCCATCCAAGCTGATCATTTCTTTGGTGGAGATTTCTTCTTCTCCAGATGAGAAGTTCCTGGAGGGCTAGGCCCAGGCTCTTCACTAATTGTCCATTCTCCTCATGTCTTGGTCCTGGGTGCCCCAAAAGTATTCGAGGTAACTGGCTGACTGACTGTCCTCCAAACTTTGTACCTGAAAGTGACTTTGGCTTATAGTGTTTTGGAAACATCCAACCATCTCATGTAGGTTACCAGCATAATTTAGCTTCCTCAAATGTGGTCCCAAAGAGTGATTTACAGCATGATTAAAATGCTTGGTGTGCCTTTCATGTGGCATTTGCAGAATTAGGATCACATCATCCAGTTTCATATGCAAATCTCACCAATCACAAAAAAGACAATGTCTGCTTTCTTGCAGTGAATTGCCCGCCAGTCCCCAAACCCTGGGGAGGCTTCATTTCTTGTTTTGAGAATTGTGCCTCTGGAGTCAATTAAAGGTGAATTGAGGATTTTTAACTACCAAAAATGAGTAAATAAATAGGAAAAGCTCAATGAAATTCTTAATCATTATCACAATATGGGGGAAGGCTACCAAGACAAATATATGTGATGATGGCAAAGGAGGAAAGGGAGCGGAGGGAGCTGAAGGCATTCAGGAGTCCTGGGTTTGAATTCTCCTCTGTCAGCGTGAGTTTTTAATCATGATGTTGTTCTGGAAGGACTTTCCAAAGGCACCCTCAAGGAGAGAGGAGGCTTGGAGTCACCAGAAGGTTCCATGGCCTTCCCAAACATCTGGCTTTCCTGCCTCTCCAGCTTCTTGTCTCTGACTGGGCTCAGCCATCAGTCCTCCAGCTCTTGTCTGCCTGGCTGACCTGCGAGCTTCAGCTTGGGTCTTGGAGTGAGAAGTTTCATTTGGCCACAGTTTGTCTTTCCCCCTATTTCAGATTCTGAAAAACGAAGCCTGTTCCCACATGTTCTGATTATTGGCTTGCTTACTGCTCTTGTTATTTGTTGGGGTCCTCTCCCTGCCTCTCCATGTACCTCATTTGTAGGCATTTGGAGTACACTGGTGACCATTAAGAGTTTATCTCTTCCAATTAGCCCCACCACAGGCCTGGAGCGACCTTGCACATCTCACCCAGTATCCTCGTCAAGTTTCTGATTGTCTGACTCTGAAAGGTTCAGACTTTGAGCAGGTTACCACTGGGCAGCTGCCTGCCCCGGAAGTCTGCGGGGCAGGGTTAGCTTCTCTTTTATTGGAACGATCTCTGTACCGCCTGCTTTAACTCCACCTAGTCATTGTATTTCGGGGAAAGGCTCAGGTGCGGAGGAGAGATTGCAGGAAAACGTCTGAGTTATGGCAACCTAGTTGTAGCCAGCCTAGTTCTTTCCCTCTTGGTCATGATGGATTGTAGGAACCTCTGGATGCCTCAGTTTCCTCATGTGTAAAATGAGGATAAGAATAGTATCAACCTCTCAGAGTTCCAATGAGGATTAAATGAGATCATATTGGTTGAGAACTTTGCCAACCTTAAAGCACTACCTAAATGCTGTCGATGCTACTTCTGATTTGCCAAGGGACATATGTTTGATTTGTTGTACACACAAAAATGCATTTTGAATCAGGATGGGGTACAGGCAGTATCTTCTGAGAGATCAGAGTGAGGTACACTTGGGTCTTGTTGAGGATATCTGAACAAGCTTTGTGAATGGCATTTTAGGTGGGCCTTGAAGGGAGAGTGGGAATTTGAGAAGTGCGTTTGGAGGGGATATTGAGGAGGGGCTTTCTAGGTAGGAGAAATAGCATGAGTCAAATTGCCGAGGTGGGAAAGGTTAGGGCACACTTGAAAGGCACAGCAATGAGTTTAATTTGGTTCAATCCTAGGGCACCTACAGGTGGCTCATAAGATCCATTTGGAAGGCAGGTTGGAACCAGAGCGTGGGTATCTTTAAAGATGGGCACAGGCACACCATTGGGATTTACTGAGGTTGACCTTTGGTTGACATGACCTGAACAGGCTTCGGGGAAAATCTTCACATGAAGAAATTGGTGTTTTCTTGTTAATTTGTAAGCAGGTTATAGGATGGATGATGGATGCAGGAAGACTACATATTGTGTGATGATCTAGCCAAGAGATATTGAGGGCCCCAGGGAGGTTATGCGCCATTTTATTTCCAATATTCCTCTTTCCTGGACAACTGACATTTGGCCAAAGGATAGGCTTCCTCAGTTTTGATCAAACCCAAGAGCCTACAGATTGAAATGATAGAATTGGGTCAAATTTTCCCTTTGTTCCAGTATACAGCTAAATAGCCAGGCCCCTGCCTGGTGCCTCCCCATTGGCATAGAGACTGTGAGCGTATTTACACAAATTTGATTTATACAAGCCCGTCTTAGGAGCGCATTCATTTCCTAAAGTGCATTAATTAGTGGAAAAGTTGCAAGCAAAGTGGTGTTTATCAGCCTCTGAAACACAGGTTGTTCTGTTTGTTAGATGGGGACATTGAGGCCCAAAGAACTCTTCCACACTTAACTATAAAACTGAGAATGGAGCTACATTTCTTATTTCCTAGCTCAATATTCAGCTTTTCAGATACTCCTAACTCAGGCCTGTGGGTAGTGCTGCTTGCAGACTTGGTGTGCCCTGAGGGGCAGAGGTCAGAGCAGTGGGTGTCTGAAGACATATAGAGGAGCCTGAGGAAGAAACTCTCATGCTAGGGGCATTGTAGAATATTTTGTGTGTGGCAGCCTACAGAAGCAGGCCTTGAATGTCAGCTGAGTATCTCTATTTCAGAGTATATTATAGTTGAAGCTGGTGTTTACCAATAGCAGCGTTGAATAGGTCATGGACCACATAGTGATTTTGTGATTCCAGCCATCCAGAAAATCAGCCCATCTGAGTGATTGTGGGAATGTCACCATCACCTAGTCTGGCCTGTTCTGGCCATTTAGGCATCCCAAATTGTCAGCTAATTGGGTCTGCAGGGTGACCTAAAGAGTAATGAGAGTTCACTTTATTGTAGGAAGGGCCTCCCGCTAAGGATGTGTAGTCACTTGGAATCAACACAGAAAGTGATGGGCTGGGGGAGGGGTGGTCAAAATTCATTTTTCCTTGGAGTTAATCAAAGGCTTTGGAGCCAAGTCAACTTCCTAACCATTGGAGCCATCCAAATATTTAATAGGAGGCTGTGGGAGAGGACTTATCTTTGATTGAGGTATTTAAGCAAATGCTAGATGACCATTTGGGCTTTTCAGGGCATGAATGGTCAATCAGTGGAGTCTTTGACTAGATGTGATGGGCATTACCATGAGTCAGTGAAGATGGAGGAGACTAAAACTTCCCCCTGGGATGCAGAGAGTAGACATGCTTTGGCTCATTATTATGCACTTTTCTTGTCCCTTCCTTCTTTGTTAGAGTTAAAGGTACTAAGGCTGGCATCCTGTCCACATTGCCGGAAATTGTACAAAGCATATGTCATTCTGGCTGTCTTTATTGCTCTTCATATGGAGGTCAATTATGAGCTGCTGCTTAATGTCACCATGAAATTGTCCCATTATTTTCTCTCAGCATCTAAGCAGCTCTCCGTAGAGGGATTTGGGAGGAGCAGTGCTCCTAGGAAGGAATTCTGGGAAAATGATTAGGCTTAGATGGCCCTTCTTTTGTATCTCACATGGTGGCCATTCTGAGTTCTGGAATGCCTAATCAACTGTTAATGGATGTCTTAGTCCCCAGTCTCCTCCCTGATATATCTTGTGAAAACAGACTTAGTTCCTCTCAGCTTGGTGGGGAGTCAGAATTAAGGAGAGATTCAGCTACCTTTCTTGTTTAATTTCTTGCTTCTTATAACAATCTGCGAACCCCAGAATCTAAAAGTTGTCAGGGGCTTAGAGGTCAGATAGTCCAGTAGAAGCATCTTTCAGTGAATGGTCCTTCCTTGGCCCCCTACAGGCTAGTCCTAGGATCTGGCGCTTCTTTTCTTTTGTAGAGAGACACCAAGCGATCCCGATGAAGTTAGAGCTGGAAAGGAGCTAGGGTTCATCCTCAGGGGTTCTGGCCACAGCCTTTAGTGGTTTCTACTTGTATTTCCATGTTCCCTCCCTTGCTGATTGTCCTCTTTAGGTGGATGATTCCCAAATCTAGGCATTCAACTGTCCAGTAGAATTTGAATCCTTTGAGAGCAAGGACGCTCTTGTTTTTGATGTTAGATCTTGATGCTATGCCTTGAATGTAGCAGGTCCTCAGTAAATGTAGTTTCATTGAGTTATTGATCTGCACTCCCTCCTTGCCCCCTCTCTCAAGCGTCACCCCACACAGTGCATTTTCCATATCTGTAATTACTAACCGGGCATCTCCATCTTGAGGGAACATTTCAAACTCGATGTTTCCAAAAGTGAACTCACCATCTCATAGGACCAGCGATCTAGAGTTGTAAAGAATCTTAGAAGTCATCTCCCCCAATCCTGTCATTTCACAGATGAGGAAACTGAGGTGTTGAGAGGCAAATACTAGCCCAAGGTCACCCGTGTGGTAAGTGATGGAGGTGGAATTTGAATCCAGGTCTGTGGACTTCAGAGTCAGTGTTGTTGTTTGCATTCTACCATGTTATCTCTTACTGAGTTCTTCCTCCAACTTTTCCTATTTCTGTTGATGGTCCCACCACCTTCCAAGTCATACAGCGAGTTGGGACGTGTAGGCCCTCTTCTCTCTTTGTTTCCTTCCCACACTCTACGCACAGTCAGGTCCTCGATTGTGCTCATATGACCATTCCTCTTGGTCAGGCCCCTACCACCTCTTCCCTGGCCTTCTGGAATCATGTTCTGAGGGCTCTCCTTGCTTACAGCCTCTCCCCTCTTCCCTCAGCCTTCATCCATCTGCCTTTGGGATGGCACACATTCCTGTTCATACTAGTCTCCAGCTCAAAAAGTTCTGCTGGCTCTCCTGTCTTTGGAGAGAAGGCAGACTCCTCAGCTGGGCCTTGAGTCCTGCTGGAAATGATTTTTCCTCCATATCCAGCTTCACTTCACATGACTCCCTTTCAGGCACTTAGTGTTGCAGTCTACCTGGCCCATGAGCTTCGTGTCCCCCTTTCCCATCCTCATCTTCACACCTGGCAAGCATCTGATTTTTTGTTCTCCCTGGGAGAGTCTGTCCTTCAGGGCCCTTGTCACTCAGACACCATCTTCTCCATGAAGCCATCCTGAGTCCTCCTGCTGAGTCATCTGTGCATCCTCAGAGTTTGTTAGATGCCTCAATCTGGATATCTGTGTAATTCCCAGTGGTCAGGACAGTGCCATGTGCTGAGAATCTAGTAAATCAATATCTGTCATTGTCAATTGAATTAAGTCTAATCCATTCCTCCCTTTTTTGGTTCCTGACCTGTGCAACCTAAGAGTTCAAGAGAGTTGTCTGGGGACACTGAGAGGTGAAGGTATGGGCCCTGGATCCCAAATCAGGACTTGAACCCAGGTATCCTTGACTCTGAGGCCAGCTCTCTGTCTACCACACCACACTGCCCCTCATTATACCCATGAGTAACCTGAGGTTCAGGGAGATGAGACAATTTAGCCAAGACCCCATGGCTAGTAAGAAGCAAAACTAAGGCTAGAATCACCTCTAAGAATGTATCGTCCTGCAAATCCCAGGCCTGAATCTCTCTTCTTGGCTAATCTTGCACCTTGTACTATTCGCCTGACTGCTCTGCTCCTTTGGGTGGGTCCTGGACAAATGAACTCTCTGTGCCAAGTGCCTGCTGTCTCCATAGGAACACTGGACTATGAAAGTCTCCATTCTAGCTACTCATATGAGGGGGTGGTGGAACTGAGTGCTGTGAAAGATGTTTATGGAGGAGAGTGGCTAGACCATGACTTGGACTCCTCCTGTCCTTGAAGTCCTTTATAGTGTTCTCTCTTTTCTGACCAGGAATAAATGGAAAGTCTTACAGTAGTTCAAAAGATCAACTTCACCAGTGCCAGTTGGAGGAGGTGGAGTCACACAAAAGTTTACCTTAGGACTACAAGTAAGACAGCTACTGTGATCTTTGGTTGCAATACCTAGCAAGCAAGACGGGAAGCAACAGTCCACTATCCTCTGCCCTGGTTAGACCATGGCTATACTATCGTGTTCACTTCTGGGCACCACATTTTAGGAAATATATTGCTAAGCTGGATCACATCCACAGAGCAACTGCAATGGTGGAAGATCTGGAGGCAGGAATATAAAGCCAAGAGAAGACAAGAGGTATAGGGAAAGCATGGCAGATGCCCTTCACTTATTTGAAGGGCTGTTATAAGGAAAAGAGATTTGCCTTGTGTTTGTTGGCACTAGGAAGGAGAGCTAGAAGAACTAGATGGAAGTTTCAAAGAGACAAGTTTAGGCTTGCTCTCTAGGATAATGATTTGCCAGTTTAGAGCTATCCAAGAGTAGAATGAACTGCTTTGTGATGGTGTGAGCTCTCCCTCATGGTGGGGGAAAGAGGAGCTCCAAGAACAAAGTACATGTATGACCAACAGTTAATGGGCACATTATACAGATGGGGGAAGATTTTGTTGGCTAGATGGTTATTAGGGCTCCAATTTATTAGATTTTCAGTTTCATGTGCAATCACTTTTTTCCTGTTCCACTATGTTATGGAAATACTTACTTTATTTCTTAAGTTCAGAATAAAATAAATTTAAAATTTTTTTTTAAAAAATTGTATAGGCAAATGATGTTACACTCTTCAATAAAAACAGGGATTGTGTAACAATACATGAGAATCCCTGTGGATACATATTGACTTAGAAAACCACGTATTAACATTATCTGTGTTTTATTGTATTTTTGTTTATTCTGTTGAATATTTCCCAGATATATTTTAATCTGGTTCAGGCAGTTCTAGCCAGTGTTGTGGGATGCATGTGGCCAAAGGGCAGCATGTTTGATACCTCTGATGTAGCCCATCTTCAGATGAGAAATCTGAGACCCAGAGAGGGGAAAGATCTTGCTCAGCATTATGCAGATAGTAATAACATAGTTGGTATTTGAACCCTGAACTTCTGACTTCCAGTCCAGAATTCTTCCCTCTATCCTATGTTGCTATGAAAACATTATAAGCCATGGAACTGGTGTCCCAATGAACAATGGATTCCCTAAGAGCATAGCCACGTGTACTTTTCCAAATGTGGATCATTTGTCCTGGAAGCAGGCTGTAGGACCTGGTGAATGGGCATGTTGTGAGCCCCTGTGGCCTGCATCCTTCCAACCTTGGAGGAGGTATCCCTCATAGGCTCCTATTCATGGGGATTCTGTTACTAGTGGTGTATGAAGATAGCTGCCTGTTTGCAGGCTCTACTTGGAGGAAAATATTCATGTGTACCTTTCCAGGTGCAGCAGCAATAAGAGGTGGGGAGAGATATAATGATATCAGCTTGAGTCAGTAGTGATGATGTGCCAAGGAATGCAGGAGAGCCTGGCAGAGCCACTCTATAGTGACATGGACCCAGAGTCACTGTAGCAATAAATAATGGTTCTGCATAGGCTGTGGAAGTGGACAGTCACAGAGCCTCATCGGATGACCTGGAGTCTTAGAATCAATGGCTTTGTTGTCTATGGGAGTGGCTTAGTGATCAAGTACAGGCTCATTGAGTGTTATCAGTTCATCTTGTTGTCTAGATAAGGCTGTGGGGCAGAATAGGGAGAGCACTGGGTCTGGAGTCAGGAAACCTTGGGTTCAGATTCTGCATCCCAAACCTAGTAGCTGGGGGATTGTGGGCAAATCCTTTTTCCTCTCTTCCTTTCTCCATCTCCATTTCATCATCTGAAATGGAAATAATGAAAACTGTAATGCCTGCCCAGAAGGACTGGCATGGGGCTCAGCTGAGATAGGCTATGTAGTGCTCTGAAAATGTTCAAATGACAAGTGAATGTGATCCATTATGGATTTCATTCCTGTCTTCATGTTTGATGGAGCTCAGATAGAAGTGGTCTTAGGAAGTTGTTGTTGGCATTTGCTATTTTATATTCTCTAGGCTATTGCACTGGGGGATGTTTAGTACTTTTGTGAATAATTCTGGCATAATTATTAATTATTATGACTTTCATCTCACTCTTGAAGGATTTCAGATAGAAATGGATCCAGGACATTGAAAACTTTTCATTTTGTGTAGTTTGGTGATTGTGAGTATTTGGTATGGTGTCAGCTATTGAAATGTCATGCTTAAATTTCCATGGATTAATTTTTGTCTGGACAATTGTGGGCAACAGTGCTGTTTGTAGTGAGGATCTCTTTCTAATATAATATAGTTTATTTATTGGATTCTCAAGGGTATTTTGGGGTTTGTATTTATAGGATGGGAATTTGCTGTTTGTTATGTTATAAAGGATAGCAAGCTTCTTCTGTAGGTATACAGTGGGAGCTAAATTTTTGCTGCGGTTCCCATTGTTCATGACACAGTGGACATTTATCAATAAATACAAGGTCTTTAAGGATAACCTTTCTGTAATTTCTAGTAACAATGACCTGATCATGTATCTCTATCTTAAACACCATTGTCTCTATAAACAAATATGCCTGGCTCAGCACTTTGGGACAGACTGTTGCTCAAGATCATGTGGGTGTTATTCATGGGGAACCTCATAATTCATTTCTGAATTGTAGCTATTACAGAGGCATCATCCAATTGGGCAATAAAGCCAATGATTCTAAGACTCCAGGTCATCCGATGAGGCTCTGTGACTGTCCACTTCCACAGCCTTTGCAGAACCATTATTTATTGCTACAGTGATTCTGGGTCCATGTCACTATAGAGTGGCCCTGCCAGGCTCTCCTGCATTCCTTGGCACATCATTGCTACTGACTCAAGCTGATATCATTATATCTATCCCCACCTCTTGTTGATGCACATGGAAAGGTATATATGAATAAATCACTCTCAGTTCTATTTGCTAAATCTTTTGGTGTATGTCTGTTGTTGGCGTTTATTAATACTTTTTGAAGTGAGGTCTGTTAGTTTAGAAAGTATTTCTGCCAATTTTTAATGTGTTTATTAAATGCTTTGAGGGCATTTATTAATCTTCTTCAACCTTTGAGATGAAGAAATGGCAATGTTTTTAGACCTTCCTTTGGAATGAAGATTCCTGTGTTTTATTAACATTGAAAAGATTTTTGTTTGGTCACCTTCTAGAACTTCAATAAAATAACCATTTTATTATGCCCAAAGAATATGTTAAAACTGGTATTACTTAGCTTTTAGTTGTTTTAAATGTGTTCTTCCCATTCAGCTTTGACTTCAGGTTGCCAGTCTGTCTCTTAACATACACAATATTAGCTTTCTTCTTGGTAACCTTGTGCCTAAATAAGACCAAATAATTTATCACTTTTATTCATTGATTCAATTTGATCCCTGGATTCAAGCTTCAAGTTTTCATTCTTTATTCTTCTTTGGCATGCATTAAAATGTTTTTGTATGTTGAGTTCAAATGACATTTTGACATTATTAGAGGAAGATTCCATGAGATGAAGGAGCTATTTGATGTACTTTTTAGTGCAGCCATCAAATTTGATGTCATCCAAGTACATTAGGTGATTAACATTATGTTTTGGTATGACTCACTCTTTGACATACAATTCTATTCAGGAGTGATGATAATGGATGTAAGACTAGGCATAACCAGAGAATACTTGAACTGTATCCTTGGAAAATATGACACCTTCTTCTTTTTTTATATGATACCTTCTATGAATCATTTTGGACATCATTGAGTTGGTATCATGTTTACAATAGAGAACAGAACTACTTTCCATGTGAACAACAAAAATACTAACATTCTCATTATGCCTAAGTCTATTTTATATTCTGGCAGTACATGAGTAAGCCTCAGAGTGCAAGACTGAGTCAGAGGCCTCCTAGTAATAATTACTATTATGTCCTAGGAGGTGAATGGAAGTCTTCCAGATGGGGCCAGATAAGATAAAATGCCCCACAGAGGTCCATGAATTACTAGGGGATCACTTTCCTAGTTTCTTCTGAAATGCAAATCTGATCTCTTCTTTCTTAACAAAGGGCATCACCTATCTCTGCTACTAAAAATGAGAACATCCTCCAGATGGAGGCCATTTGCATGAACTTTATGTAAAACATTCACATGTTTTTATCACTAAAAAATCTGTAATAAGAAAACCACATATTGGCTGAAGATCGAAAAGGACATGCCAAATAGCTCCAAGGGGTATAAAGAGCAAGTTAGCAGTTAGAATAGCTAACATGCATAGAATACTTCAAGGTTTGCCAAATATTTTATACGTATTATTATTATTATCTTTACACAACCCTGTGAGATAGGTGCTTTTATTATTTCCATTTAATAGAGCAGGAAACTCAGGGGGACAGAGATGGAATGTCTTCCTGCGGGTCTCCCAGTTAGTAAGAGTTTGAGGCAAGATTCAAACTCAGGTCTTCCTGACCTCCAATGCAGTGGTCTATTTCTTGTAGCCCTAGATTAACTTGGTACCTGTAATTGATTTGGCAGTTACTGAATCAGCACCAGACTGTTCATCTAACCTTTGTTATATAGTTCTTCTCATCTCTCTCAATGCTGCACAGATAGAAATGACTTTGAGAAAAGTCAATGTCCATTTTTTCCATACATATATGTTACATATAATGTTTTATGGGCTATTGCCCAAATGAATAAAATAACTGCTTTTTTGGTAGTTGAATAAAAGTGTCAGGATGTCAGCCCATCCGCTGTACCCACTGAAGGCATCCTTGTCATGAGTTCAGGTAGACAAGCCACCAGAGATAATATACGCTTCCTTCTGTTCCCACATGGTTTTGATCTCTTTGGGCAAGTCTTTATTTTTGGAATGGTGATATATTTTAAAAACATTGCTCTTCAGGTTTTTAATGGAAAAATGTTATATCTGGGTGACTGTGGACTCCAGTTTGGTCTGTGGTAGTGATGCAATTTCACTACAGTTTTCTTGTTAAATGTTCAAGGAAATCTTGAGGTTTGTATATGGAATATGAAGATTTGACATCTATCAATATAAGAAAGGTAGTGAGCTTCTGATATATCTTTCCTGCCACTAGGACATTTCTTGATGGGTATTCTGAATCATCCTCGGGGGGTGAATATAGAGGCAACTAGTTGGTTCAATACATAGTACTAGACAGGGAGTCAGCAAGATCTAAGCTGGAATTCTGCCTCAGATACTTACTAGCTGTGTGATCCTGGGCAAGTCCCTTCACCTCTGTTTTCTTGTTTCCTCATCTGCAAAATGAGGCTAATAGCCCCTACTTCCCAGAGTTGTGGTCAGGATCGAAGGAGATCATATGTTAAGTGCTTTACAAACTTTGAAGCATGATGTCAATGTTACCTGTCATCATCATCATCATTTTTATTGTTAATAATATTACCCCTCTTTTGATGGAGTTCAGAGAGAAATGGTACTGGGGCATTTGCTCTGCTGCCAATATTATTTCATATTTAATGTTCTACAGATTCTTTCCCAGATGAGTAAAATAATTGCTTTGTGTCATGAGGATGTAAGCCCATCTTTTGTAGGCTCACTCAAAGTGCTTTTGGGACTGCCTCGGTCACTGACAGACTGCCACAGCTCATGTGGACCCTAGCCTACTCCCACTTAGTTTGGATTTCTTTAGTGAGGTGTCTAAATATGGAAAAGTTTTTGTTCCCTGTACTTGGGAGATAATGAGCATTGGGCATGCTCTAATCTACCCAAATCATCCTTACATTTCTTTTGGATCAGTGCTAGGTCTGTGTGATTGTAGGCAACAGGTTTCTCCGAGGTAGCGGTGGTTGGAGACCAGTTGGTTGAATTCTCAAGTTTGTTTTGAGATTTATATTGGTGTCATGGGGATTATTTTCCTACTAGTTTCTGAGAGATAGCAAGCTTCTCATGCATAATTCTAGCTGCCAAACCATAACTGCATGGCACCCTGAGTGGAGTTAGTAAGGTATTAGGTAGGTGCTACATTTTTCCCATTGTAAAGGTGTGTTGCAGACTTTCTACCATTTCCTTGAATTAGTTGCATTGGCTATTCCTTCTAGAGCTGCATTGTGGTGATGAACCTGGTATTTTGTTAATACTATAAATGGGCTTTTTGTTAGGTTTCTCATGATCATTACTCACTTTAAAGTAATTCAAACTGATCAGAAAAATCTAACAGGAATTGGTAATTGATGTGTCTTGAGAAACAGAGGGCTTACAAGTGACAGGAACCGAGGAATAGGTAGAATCTAAGAAAGAAAAAGCCCTGAGCACCAAAAGGTGTTGCCAGGGGTGGGGTGAAGATGGCAGAGTTAATACTTTGCCAGACCTAGAGCTGTGTCACTTAGATCATGTAACATGGAGCAGTTCCTAAGTCTGCTGGGGAATTCTTGCTTTCCAAGCAGCCAATGATGAGGATGACAATCATTATTTGAAGGCAGGACCTCTTTCCTCTGTCTTGGGATTCTTAGCCCCTACCCAGTGACATATGTATCATACATGCTGAATAAATGTTTCTTGATTTGGATTGTAAGCCAACTTAGAGGTGGTTCTTATTGAATGGTGATGCTGAAACCTCCTTTCTTTGAGGCCACACATTCCTTTCTCCCCCAATTTCCCACTGCTCTGGCTCTCTTTCTGGTCATGGGACCGGAAGAATCATTGTTAAGACCAAGTTATAGGATTTTTAGGAAAGTAGAACTGCTGACTCCTGCTGGCCACCAAAAAGAGCTTGACTTCCACCCATTTCAGTCAAAGTCCTAACAGAAAATCCATAGCTGAAAGGTGGCTGAACTAATGCTTCAAGTCTGCTGGCCATCTCGACATTATCCTTCTCCCTTGATGGAATGATGCTCCCTGGGAGAGATGACATTTGGGGTGTGTGTGTGTGTGTGTGTGTGTGTGTGTGAGAGTATGTATCTGAGTGTGTGTGTATGGTGTGTCAGGGTGTATGTGTGTGTGAGTGTATGTATGTGTATGTGCATATGGGTATGTGTATATCTATCTCTGTGTACATGTGTGTGTGAGCATGTGTGTGTAAATTTATGTGTGTGAGTATGTGTGCTTCTTTTCACCTTTTCACTCCCTCACCTTAATAAGTGAGTGATCCATAGGGCTAATGGCATTTCTCTAGAACTTTGGACCATCTGAAATATTTCCCATGTTTGGAAAAATACTCTTCCTTTGTCAAGGCTTCTTTAGGAGGTTTTGGAGAAATCCTTCCTCAAAATCATGTGCTAAGTTTTAACTATGCCAGGCAGCAGTGAGTAGCGTGTGGTGAATGCTTGATCCTCTCACTAGTCAATGACTCTTTCTAAGACGTGATCATGATAATGGTGGTTGCCCTCTTGGCCAAGTTACCCCAATTGGATCAATGTTCACTGTGAGTTGTCTTCTTGGCAGAGGATAAGCTACCAAACTTTTTCTCCAGAAGGCTATTCTGGCCCACCTGGATCACCCGCCCAGGTGGCAGTCTTCAGGGTCTCTCATTAGCTCTTCTGGGACACATGATTCTTTTTGGTTTTCAGTGATTTCCACCAGATCTTTTTGTTCTATTTGGCTCTGGGCTTTTGGATAGAAAGTTATTTATCTGTCTTGGTAGCTAAGCAGTTGGTAACAGCTTATTGGAGAGTGTGTTCCCTCAGGGGTATGAATCAGCACACAGTCTTCTTTGGCCATTTCTGAGAAGTCTTCAGAAGATTAGCTTTCTTGGCTTTTAGAGATTTTTCTTTTAAATTTTAACATCACACCTGGTTCAATCTTTCCCTTTGTTACTTTGCCATGCTACCTACTTGAAAGATTGTTTCCTTTGAAAAGGCTAGAAGGTTTTCTTTTCTAATTTGTTTCTGACACCTCTGCTTCTGTCCTCCTCCAAGGCCTCATCTTGTTGGGGAGCTGAGTATGGATCCCATTAAGCTTGTGCAGCAGAAACAAACCCTGGCAGTACCTTCCAAAGAAACAAGACTTAGGGTGCAACCTTGGGGGAGACCACTGATCTGATGTCTGAATAGTAGTCAAGTTAAATTCAAAAGGTCGGTTGACTACTTGGTGGTGAATCTTTTTAGCTATGGCAGCCCTAGAACTTAGTTCTTAGCATAGTTCCTGGCACATAGTAGACATTTAATAAATGTTTATTGAATTGAAACCATTTGTTTCCTCCAGGGTAGAGGGGCTAAAATATGCATGTGTGCACATGCGCATACGTATGTGTGTGTGTGTGTGTGTGTGTGTGGTGTGTGTGTGTGTCTGTGTGTGTAGACATTCCAATGGAGCCACAGATTTTGAAGTCCACTTTCTGGCTACCAAAAGCTCTTGTCCATTGACTTGGCATTCTCCTTGACTCTGTTCTCTGTCAGCTGCTATATAAAATTGGTTGCCAGGTCTTGTCAATTCTACCTTGGCAATATCTCTTGTATTGATCCTTTCCATACACAGTCACCAGGCTGGTTCACTCCCTCATCAACACCCACTTGAACCATTGCAGCACATCTCCAGACTGGACTCCCAGAGCTCAAGTACATGTCTGACCATGTCATTCTTCTGATCCAGAAGCACTAGTGGCTACATATTGCCTCCAGAACAAAGTACAAACTCTTTAGCTTGATGGGAAGAGCTCTTTCTAAATGGTCTCTAGCTTATTTTTCCAAGCTTCATCCATATCACCCCCTTTGCAAAAACCACATTCCAGCCAGATTTGGCTACTTGTTAGTCCTGGACATTGGCCTTCCATAGACCCTTCAGTGTCATTGAAGAAAGCCCTCCAAACCCCAATCGCTCCCCCTCTTTCCCTTTACCTCTTCGAATCCTTAGCTTCTCTCAACGTTCAGTTCATGCGACATGTGCCACAGAAAGCACTTCCCGACTCTCCGAATTGTTAGTAAATATCTCTCTCCTCAAAGAGCCACTTTTTTAGTGAGAACAAGTCTATTTGTGGGCCATCTCATGAGGGCAGGACCTCGAATGAGCAGCTGGGAGGGCAGTGTGGGGGAGGGGAATCCAGCTCTGGAAGTGCTGCTGTTGTTTCCTCCTCATAGAATGGAAACTTCTTGAGGACAGAGTCTGTTTCTATCTTTGTATCTTCAGCACCCCAGTAGGGCTCTAGGCACATAGGAGGTGCTCAGGAGATTCTGGTTGGATTAGAGGATCAATTACATCTTTTGTCCATTGGAAAATACACAAAAGGCATTCCTTTTGTATCTAGGGGGTTCCCTACCTCCCCTCCCCCACCCCTATTTCGACATGACTGCAGATCTTTTAAATTCACATATATACATATTATGTAATTTTTTCTTTGTCCAATAGACAATCTGACCACATTGTCATTGGCCTTATTTTGGCTTAGGCCACTGAACACAGAATGCTGAGTGGAGGACCCTAGCTACTATCCAGGCCCCAAGAATGGAAGGGGCTTGACTTTCTGCAACGGGCATGAAGAGCTGGAGCTCACGTGCTCTCTGACAACATGGCCCACTGAGCATTTATGCAGGGAGCATTTATACTGGGGGTCTGAAGCTAGCATGTGACTGACGCCAGAAGGGACTTGGGTCTTCTGCCTCCCTAGTCAGGGGATTTTCTGCTCTTCCAAATGTCCCAGGTTCAGTGCCCCAGTCACTGCACTGAGCAGCTGACCCATTGGGCTGAGAGCTATATTGACTCTATTGATTTTTAAATCTTGTGATTAGTACTTGAAGATTTCAGAGGACATTTCTTTAGTCCATTTGGTTCTGTCCTTAATGACTACATGAAGATGCCCTCGGGGTGTGGTGACTGGATGTTGAGCCCCAAGTGCTGAGTGCAGGAGGAGGAGAGCCATGAGAATCCGGCATGAGCGTCAGTTGGGGGATGGCAAAGGCTAATGCCTCACAGATGGTGCAGGCTGCATCCCTGTAATAATAGGCCTGGCTTTTTTCGTTATAGCCATTTGATGACATGTACATCATGTGTGAGCGGGCCGGGGCTGGGTCATCCCAGCCATTCCTCTCTGAGGAGCCAGATGCCTTTCCAACAATGAGAGGGGTGCTGGATGTGTGGGCTGAACAAATCTCCCCATGCACCTCGCTTTCCCGTCCCTAGGAGGAGAGCTCTTTCCCTATTCAATAAAACCAGATGAACATCTGCAGAGAAGGAGCTGAGCCCCTTCATCCTTTCTGATTTGGGCTGTTATCATGCACTTAAGAAGAGTTTGCAGATGTTCAGCATCAGAGATCAAAATATACAGTTTGCCCACAAAGGCCTCAACTCCCAAACTGGAGCACTTTGGAAAATGGGCAGATCCAGAGCTTTGTGGGGACGCCAGCCCAGAGAGAAAACGCACCAGGGGAGGCTGTGCCGGGCTCACCGAGGCACCAGATGACCCTTCCTAGGTTTGCCAAATGACCTTCTGTCTCATTGTTGCCTCCAAAGAATACAGTCTGGCAATTCTTTCTTCTTCCCTCCATCAACCACAACCTGAAGGAGAATATGAAAACAATCTCTTTTCTGTCAGGAGAGACTGTCTTTCTAGACAATCGATTAGATCATGTTGGAATATTCATATTTTTGCCCTGCCTAACTGTGTAAAAATAGTTCATATTGATTGCCAGGGCGGTTTACTGTGACCTACTCTGACCCTATTAGAAACATTGTGGAACACAACAGCCAGGTCCAGGCCCAGAGCCTTGCCTCAGCCCTGGATGCAGGCTGCTGCAGCTCATGATGGCCGTGGTTCTTCTTGGTGCCTGTATTTTGAGGGGTGGGAGGAGGGCCTCCTCGAGCCTGCCGTTGATACTTCTCCACGGCCTGGGCCGGTGTGCGTTTGCCTCAGGGCCACAGACTGCAACCAGAAAAGCTGCCCTGCTGTGTTAGACAGAGGCGGCTCTTTCCTCTGCCGATCTAACGACATAATGGGGATCGAGGCAATCACTGGGAACATGACCAGTTCAAATTCCTGCTGCGATCCAGAACGGTCGCGTCACCCAACCCGCCTGGGTGGAATGGGTCCAGAAGAGAGAGGACAGTGGCACTCCTCCCTAGCCCTTCTCAATGTTGCTTAAATGGATTGGGTTTGACATTGGAGGGGGGAATGCTGAGGAGGATACCTCCATGCAGAGCCAGTCATATTTCACTGGTTCCAGGTGGAGCCTGGGGGATACCGACACTGACTTGGGAAGATCACAAGGCCTGAATAAAACCAGAGGGTGTCTGTGCATGCGTGTGTATGTGTCTGTGTCTGTGTGTCTCTGTATGTGCGTGTCTGTGCACGTGTGACTGTGTGTGTGCATGTGTGTCTCTGTAAATGTATGCGTGTGAATGTATGTATGTGGGTCTCTGTGTGTACATATATGTCTACACACACTTGTATACATACATGTGTATCTGTGTATCTACATGTGCCTTATGCATGTCTGTGTACAAAGGGACCTAGCTTGTCTTTGGCTAGTAAAAGGAAACTCCAGAGAGACTAGGGGTCATCACGGATGACATCTTTAGCTTTCCTCCATCCACTGGCTTATTTTCCCTGGAGATGCTGATCTCCAAACAGAAGGAAGGAGCCCCAGATTTCCTGGTGAAACTCCCATTAGCCACCACTTTGGTCAGGTGGACAGTCTTGCAGGGATGATTTTTTTGAGATAATTTTCCAATGTCCTTGCTTCTACTTTGGCCTATGACCTGGGAGCTCACACCCTACATGCTCTATGAAGTCTCTTCATGCATCCTGATAATGGGATCTGTTGTCATTGGCCTTTTCTTTTAGAAGGTCAGTACTCTGGAAGATGTGACAGTGGGTGGTGAAAGTCCTTCCTGGTTCTCTCTATGGGGTGTTCTCTGGGGGCATGAGCTGGCACCAGGGACCTTCTTGGGCCGGTTTATTTGTGGTTGATTTTTTTATTGGGGAATGTATCCGTGGGATAGCCTCTCACACAAAGCTTGGTGTGGAATAGGTGCTTTGTCAATGCTTGCTGAGTGAATGGCCTTCAGACCATGTTCTGAAAACCACAGGAGTGTCAAGGCTGAGTCCTGAAACTAGTGTTTGCTCCTGAGAGTGATTTCATATCCTTAGGGGATCAGAACCCAGATTTAACCCCTGTTTTTCATTTCCTCTTTTATAACTACGGGCGGCAAGCCACCACTTGCAACTCTGTCCAACTCTTAGTGAACTGTGCTCACTGGGCCAGAGAACATTTGACTCTTCTTGACCCAAGGAAAAACACTACAAGAACCATTCCTTTTCCCCCTTCCCTCCTTTATCCTCGGATTCAGACATGAATCCATTGCTGTATCGTTATCTCTGATGGACTCTTTTCTTCTCCAGGTGGCAAAGGCAATGGAGAGGGAGAGAGGCTGACGGCTACCTAACCTGAGGGCAAAGGGAGGACAGGAAAGAGTCTGTGGGCTTCTCCAGGTGCTTCCCAATAAAGGGAGATGGGGGTGGGTGCTCAAAGGAATCTTAGAAGAGTGAATGGTGCTTAGATCATGGCAGCAAAGCCCTCTGGGCTTCCAGACAAAGGGTTTGAATCATGAGGGATAGAGCTGTTTGCCAGTACGAAATGTGTTCTTACTGGTAACTGTTTTTATAGAGATGTCTTTGAACCAGCGTTACAAAGGGACATGCTTGTTTAGAACCCAGTGTCTCATCCTCTTCTGATTAGCTTGTGTCCAGCAGTCATGGTGAACCTGCTGGGTGAGCTTTAATGTCCCATGAGGAAGTAACAAAAAGAATTTTTCTTGCCAAGCTCTGGGATATACATATACAAGCACACATGTCTACTTCTACACACATAGTGCACATCCCAGCTTGTTTTCTAATCTTAACACAGCTAAAGGTCCTATTGCTGGATTTCTCACCCCTTTTGGCTGAGGGATGCTTCAGTCTCCTGCTTCCTGCTGGGTTTGTCAGGTAAAGAGAGTCTCCGGTGTTGAAACGTAGAAGTTTGCTTCTTTCTGTTATTCTGTCTCCCCGGTGCTTTAATAGGGACGCTATTGCATTATTTCAATTTACTGGTTTGATTTTGGGAGAGGCCCCTGCTTGGAGCCTTAATTTGGAGCCTGCTGCAGACACAGTGATGAATCTAGTGGACGGTATTTTAAATAGAAACTTGCTAATCAAAATAACCTGTTGTTTTTTTCTAAAACATGTTTTTGGTTGCAATTGGGGACCTGACAAAAACATTAGGGATGAAGTTTTCTTTCAGATGGTAGCCCACCAGGCAGCTAGGTGGCACAGTGGATAGAGCTCTGGCCTTGCAGTCAGGAGGGCCTGAGTTCAAATCTGGCCTCAGACGCTTGACACTTACTTAGCCATGTGACCCTGGGCAAGTCACTTAACCCCAATTGCCTCACTAAAAAAAAAAGAAGGAAGATGGTAGCCCATGATCTCCTGCTCCTGCCTCCAGACATGGCCCAGGTACTCGCCCAGTCTCTTTGGGGCCCAGAGAGACAAGACCTAGAAGCCATGGAATCTCCCTCCAGGCCTTGCAATCTATTTATGCAGGAGTAAGGATAGACTTTCTGAGGCTTGGAAGAAAACTTCCAACCCACCCTGATGGATGAGCCCTGAAGGACCCCCTCCACAATACCAGAAATCTCCCAGTTTCTTTCAGTTCAAGCACAGGGTATTGTCTCTCATTAGTGGAATACTTGTTTAGTTGTTTCAATCATTTCAGGCCCTTTGTGACCCCATTTGGGGTTTTCTTGGCAAAGGTACTGGAGCGGTTTGCCATTTCCTTCTCCAGCTCATTTTACAGATGAGGAAACTGAGACAAACAGAGTGAAGTGACTTTCCCAGGGTCACACAGCTAGTGAGTGTCTGAGGACAGATTTGAACTCAGGAAGATGAGTCTTCCTAACTTCTGGCTGGGTGATCTGTGCACTATGGTGCCACCTAGCTGCAGGGTAACATATGGACAGCTTAATAGCTAGATCCACGATCTATTATCCTGGGAACTCTGCGTACAAGGAATTAACCAGACTCTGTAGCAGGGAATAAGCCCAAGAAGAAATGGGGCCTAGGACATGAATGTGGTTGTTATTGTTGTGTTGGGCGTGATGGAATGGTCTGAGCCATGGGGCCATTGCCCCAGCCAGGCAGCACTGGGTCAGACAGCAGTGTGAGGAGGGCTCTAAGCCATTAGGGCTCAATGGAAGGGACTGATCCCCTCTGGGAGAAGGAAGGAGAAGAGTGAGAGAAAGGGAGGGAGTGGGATCCCCCAAGACCAATTCATCCTGTTTCCTAATTTGACCTGTATTTGACCCAAGGCCCAGTGGCAGTGCCCCTCCAGAAAAGAGAATGGCCTGGGCCTTCCAGCCTGGCAGGGCATGCTACCACTGAGTCTCCAAGCATTTGGAGCCAGCTAAGGAAGGTCATGGACATTCTCTATTTGGTACTAAGCTAAAATAACATCCTAACCACCTCTGAGCCCCAATCAAGCTGTCATCTTATAAATGGGGATCTGCTAGCTGAGCAAAGGCAAATGGAGGTAATGTTAATCTGGGTAGATGAGAAGGAGGGGAGTTGGGAGAGAGAGAGAGAGAGAGAGAGAGAGAGAGAGAGAGAGAGAGAGAGA
>NW_020954577.1:21423207-21429201 GCF_900497805.2 Vombatus ursinus | reverse complement strand
AGAGAGAGAGAGAGAGAGAGAGAGAGAGAGAGAGAGAGAGAGAGAGAAACTGTGACCTTGTATCCCTGGGTAAGTCATTGAACCTCCTAGAGGCCTCTGGTGGCTCTTACCTCTCAGTGAAGGTTCTCATCTGCATTGTTTGAGGAAGTCCCTTGCTAGGAGGTCCCAACCCAGATGAAATCACAGGTCCAATAACATATGTGTGTATGTTTATGTTATGTACATCTCTATGGCTATAATGAATGCATGGTGTGAATATATGCACATATGCAAGATAAAAGCAATTATGCATACACACATATGCACACGCATTGCACAGATGTGAGAATATGTGTGTGTACATGCACACATATGCACAAATAAACCATATTTGTGATTTCATCAGGGTAGGGAACTTCTGTGTCAATGAAGCTTGGTATACACAAGTGTATCTACACACACTTACACATATGTGTGTATACACATACACTCATATATGCACACACACACATATATCCCCTTATGTGAGGCCAATGATCATTCCCTTCAATCTGGTGGCCCCTGCAGGCTTTGCTGCCTTATGCTCAGCCTGCAGTGTGCAGAGAAGCTGGTCTGATGTCCATGACACTGACTTTCTCTGCTCCCATTTTCAGTTGCCAGACGCATTTTTTAAGATGTGGTGATATTTTCTTTCAACTTGATCCACACCATCTTAAATGCTCACACATCCAAAGCATTAAACTTCTCCCAGTGTCCAAGGCTTTCATGTTGGCCTTTAACAAAGAGGATTTTTATGCTCCCTCAATTTGCAAACATCTAGAGGAAAATAATGTGATAATTAGTCAGCAACGTGGGTTCATGGAAAACAGATCCTGGCGAGCCAACTTAATGCCTTTCTTTGATTGCTGAATGAAGTGAAGAACAGCCGGGCCGTGGGGGGTGGGTTTCCTTATTGGAGGAAGCCCTTTGACTTGGGTTCCTCAGTTTATTCTTAAAAGGCCCAGGGAAAATGTCAATTGGACAGATTTCCCTGCTGACATCTTGACATCTTGAGAGAGAGGACCCTGACATCCTGGGCTCCTGGCAGAGCCATGTCAGCTGGGAGGCCATGCCAAGCAGGGCCTCATTTCTTTGTATGTTAGCCCTGGGTAAGGCATGGACTGACTCATTCTTTCATGAGTCTGTATAATTAAAATGATAGGAGATGATGTTTGATCACTGGCTGGAGGGAGGTGGGTATTTGAAATACCTTGGAGTTTTGCCTTCGAAGGCACAAGGCAAGGTTGGGCCTGGTTTTAGCAGAGACTTGTGGGAGATGGCTTTTTTTTAAGCTAAAGAAGATTCTCCTTGAGAAATCATGGGACCATTTCCACCAACATTCCCAAAGTGTTCCAAAATTCACGAAGGAAAGAAGACCCAAGAACTCCAAGAGGGACCTTCAGTTAAGCACCTCTCTCCCTCCTTTCTCCTGCCCCCCACCAAGTTCTCCCATTACTAAGTAAAGAGTTTTCAGAGAGATAGACTCACTTAATGCTCATTGTCAGTCTTCATGCCCATTGTCAGAGGGCCACACTGCCCTCTGGTCTTGTAGCATGGAAAATTAGAGGCAGTGGTTTTGCCACTGCAGTTTTCTCTTACTTTCCCTTCCATTGTTGTGTTTACCCTAGACTTTCCAATGGATCTGGAGGCACCTAGCTAGATATGGCTTAATAATAACAAGAGCTGTCTCAAAATGGGACAGACTACCCTCTGAGAGACTGGACCCTTCCTGGAGGACTTCAAGTATAGCCTGGGTAGCCACTTGTCTAGTGGACTGGAGTTGGGCATTTTTGCTTAGGGGTGGGCAGGACCGGATGCCCTTGAGGTCTCCTCTAACTCTTGAGCTTCTGGAATTCTAGGAAATGACATAAGGAATCCAGGATATTCCATGTGCCTCAGAAGTCAATCTCTGCTTAGATTCAAGGCATCCTGGAGATTACCAAAAATCTGTTGCTGTTTCAGAATTTCTTTTAAAATCTACATTCAGAACTCACATTTTGTTCCTAAGCTACATGTTCTGGGGGAAAAGGCAGATATGGATGTGTAACCACACACATGCCTGTTTTCTAAGGAAGTCTGATGATTCCTTTGCAAAAATGATACTTTGAATGTGGTGGAGGATCTTGATCAGGTAAGGATTGGAGTCCCTGGCCTCTGAGGTCTCCTCCAGTTCAAGATTCTGTGGTCCTGTGCCTTCTATTTGATGACCATCAACACCAGTCCAGTGCTGGTGACTTTTAAACAATGAAAAGTCTGCTCATTCTGAACTCTCTGTATATCAATAATCTATAGGAACTAGGCACTTATCTTCCACCAGATCGAAGCAAGCCTGGGTTATCTGCTTGGGTAGGGTACCCTCCACAGCTTCTCTTCCTAGTGTTTTCTTCAATAGCCTTAGATCATGGTATTTCATCAGAGACTAATATCAGTAGAGAAGAGTGCTTTTAAATAATAAAATCATGTTCATTGACTGGAATATCTGTGTAAGACTGAAGACTTATGTTAGCTTGAGGTTCTCTGATGCTGGCTTTGTTTTTTTGCATGACAGCTTTGTTTATATGTAATATCCACATATGGTGGCTTTCTCACTTCTTTTCTGGGCTGGCTCACTCAATCCAACTTCCCATCACACACTGGCAGGACTGAGTTACCAGAGAAGGACCAACACTATATATTTCTTAGGATGCCAGGGATAACCGTGTTGTGGGAGAATATACCTCTCTAATCATATTAACTCTCAGAGCCCCAACTAGTATGCTTCTATTAATATAAACCCAGTCACTCACAATGATGTCACATTGGACTTTACATATAGCCATTTGTCAAATAATAATATAAAATCAAATAATAAGGTGAAAACAACAACAATATCATAGATACTCATACAAGGCTAATACAGAAATAATAAGTACATTACAGTTTATATGTAAATCCCAGTTGCATTCTCTGAAAATGTGCAGTATTATAAGGAATAGTGTGCATACACAGGGATCCATCAGAGAAGCATAAGAGTGTAGAAAATCCAAGTGTTCAGGGTAACTTGCAACTTGGATTGTCAATTTTGGCCTCTTCTTTTTGTGTCAGGAAGTGGCCATTAAAGTTCCTTGAACATAGCTTCTTTATTGAATAGATATTTCCACTGCTAAGCTGAGTTTGTGATCCATGCTGTGCTTGATGAATATCTTGCTGGGAACAATTCCTCAATCAAATTGTTGATCTATAAAGTGACTTAAATGATTCTTTGCTTCGAAGGTGTTCTTCTCCACTTGTCTTACTTCTCAACAGCAGCTATAATGTACATCACTTTCAGGTACAGCCTTAGCTGATGTTTTCAGTTAAAGTAATGTTACATGCTTTTGGGGAAAAAAATGACACTTTTATGTTAAAGTTATCTGAAATCCCTCCAACTCTGTTTCTTTGGAAGCTTTTTAATTCTGCTTGTCCACCTTCAACAACAATAGGTGATAATGCAAAAAAAAGTCTATCTTCTCTCCTTCTTAATCTTCATTTTAGCAGCAAGTCACAATAGAGAACAGAGTTTTTCCTCTTAGTATCAGGTAGCATTAAAGGGTACTCTGGGGTCTTGTTGGCCAACAAATCTACCAAGAAACAAATGACATAATAGGGAAAAGAGTTATGGTCTCTTTAAAAATATAGTTTTGAAATATATTCTTTCACTTTTCATCTTTCTGGGTTCAGACTCTGGCTTTTTCTATGTGAACAACCTCACCTGAGCTTATGGTTAGTAACCAAATTCTCATTTTCTATGATTTGGTAATTTATTAAATATGTCACCAAATCATAGAAAAGTTCTGATATCTATATTTCTCCAGTTATTAACCTAAAAGTGCCCCAATTTTTACAGTTCTTCATATGCAAATTACTGAAGTGTAACACCTTTGTAATCATTCCAGTATTATGCAGCATGTCACATTCAAATGAACAACTGCTTTCTCAGAATTCTGAGTCAGATTTAATCTTAATAATATGAGAAAACCTGGGTCCCAGATAAGTGAACTAACTAAACTTAGCAACTGCTTTTCTCATGTTTCAGAAAAATTAATTGTTATGGTCATTCCTTTAAAGGATCCTTCACTTACATAAAGGATCATTCACTTACATACATGTCTTGAATCTAGGATTTCATCTGTATAAGGAACTCCATAAACCAACGTAGATTTGCACCCACTCTTTAATTTACTGCCTCAGAGAGTTGCCTAGAGGCACTGAGAAGTAACTGATTTGCCCGGGGTCACATCTAAAGATGAATACAACCAACTGAGAAGGGGAAAATTAGACCAAATAACTAATTTCTCTTTTTCCCCCTCTCTGTTTTTCTCCCTTTTGACTTCCTTCCTTCCTTCCTTCCTTCCTTCCTTCCTTCCTTCCTTCCTTCCTTCCTTCCTTCCTTCCTTCCTTCCTTCCTTCTTTCCTGTGCCTCAGTAGAAGGGCAATGTCCTCTTGACTCAGAAAGAAGGATTTGCTATTGTTTTCTTTCCACTACTGTTTTATTTGAATTGATGTCAACCATAATGGAATACATGTTGCCAATTCCTTAGTATCCCAGGACTGGTTCTGCAGACTGTGGAGGACTTGAGCCATTCTCATTTTTGGTTCTTTGCCTGCTGGTTATTTTTCTGTTTATTTTGTAGTGAGTGAGGGCGTGGAAGAAAGATAATGGGCCCAAAAGCTTTTTTTTTTAACTTTACATGAAGAAAAGAACACAATATATTTAACATCTTAGCTCCCCTTTGTTTCCCTATGAACTTTCTTTCTCCTCTTCTCTGTGTTAGCTAGGATTGCTTTAAAATTATTTTAATGGTGAAATGTCCCCAAGAAAATTTTTGTTACCTTTCCACTAAGGATGTGTTAGATAAAGCACGTAGGCTGGTCCTTTAATGGAGCATGGAGGCTGTTTGATATCCTTACTGCTTGAGGCATAAAAGGCCTAGCCTTTCAGACCTAGTTCAGAGGCTTTAGTGGAATTTCCATTGCTCTGGGCCAACACCTTTCTGACCTAGCATTATTGGTTACTTTAATGAGTGCAGAGGCAAAGAGCATAGTATTTTCTTGAACTTTAACCAGGGACATTATAGTTTTAAATCTTATTTCCACTAAAACCTTTATTGCTTTTCATTGTTTACATCTAATCCTGAGCACTTGACGGGCTCAAGTTAGACCTGGTACAGAAGAGTAATTGGCATGTATTTTGTGATTAAAGCATGCAAAACTCAGAAAGTAGAAGCTAGTCAATGGGGGCCATCTATGCACAGTCTGGTAGTCACAGAGGACATCATTAAGTCTTAACCACAGAGTATTTACCTACTGATAAGGCAAAAGCAATGGTCTTTTAAATATACCAATCCATTAAAACAAAGCAGTTTCAGGAACAATCAATATGTCACAGTTAACTCAAAAGTCTAGGCCACACTTTCTCATCATTGTGCTCAGTCTCTGTGAGAAGTTAAGGGGCTGCCCCACCCATAGACCACTGCTCTTTCCACCCCATCCCCCAACCCTTCAGGTGTTTCACTTCTCTCCGGTGGTCATATTGGCAACACCATTCAACTGTAACTATATTCCTGAAGTGCAGCTCTACTAATATATGCATACATAAATAGATCTGCAACCCTCGATATGGATCCAGACTGGAGAGTTGAGAGACCTGAGCCAGAGAGACAGAGCATGAGGTAATGGGGGCTGAGTGGGAGCTCTGGGAGTGAAGGAAAGAAGCCAGCTGTGAGCGATGCTGTGGCTATGGAAACAGCAAGAAGAACTGAGAAGGAGGCTTGCACGTGAAACCACTAATCTTGTAATACAACTTTCATTTTAAAAGAATATAATAAATTTCACGTTAGTTTCCCTTTGTTTCCCTCTGAACCTCCTTTCTTCTGTGTATTAGCTAGGATTGCTCCACTCTCAGCCTCTAACACACACACACACACACACACACACACACACACACACACACACACA
>NW_020954577.1:21375128-21423197 GCF_900497805.2 Vombatus ursinus | reverse complement strand
CACACACACACACACACACACACACACACACACACACACACACACACTCTCTCTCTCTGTCTCTCTGTCTCTCTCTCTCTCTCTTGCTCACTTTCCTGCACCTTTGGAGGGCTGGCCAAAAATGCCAGGGTGGGAATTTGAAAGTTTCCTGTAGACTGTGGCACCACGATGAGATGACAGGCTGGGAATGATGAATCCCTTCTCCAGGCAATTAAGCACTGCCACCACTTGCAGTGACTAAAGGAAATGTGGTGGAACACCCTCAAGTCGACTATAAAGTCTATGAATTGCAGATCTCCCGAAGAGGCGCTTGCTCTGTGAGAAGCCTTCAAACTCCTTCTTACTCGACTGTTTCCCATTTCTCAGAACATTTACCAGAAGCTGGAGAGGGATCTGCCTCATTACCAGGTGGCTTTGACAAAGCCTTTGGTTTCTGGTTATCACAAAAATGGATACAATGTGTCTAGTCCTCTGTGGGATTTAAGTATCATCTGTTATCCTTGATCAGTGTCAAGCTGAAGAGTTTTACAACTGATTTTGGCAGAGCATTGAGGGTTTATTAGCCCATAGCACCCTGGAAGCCCGTTTCACTGGAGAAGATGCCTTGGAGGAGTCAAGACCCTGAGCATCCTCAGAATATAACTGGGTCTAGATGGAGCAGTGGATAGAATGCTGGACCTGGAGTCAGGAAGCCCTGAGTTTGAATTCTGCCACAGATACTTACTAGCTGTGTGACTATAGCCAAATCTCTTAACCTTTGTTTGCCTCAGTTTCCTCCTCTGTAAAATAGGGACATAATGGCATCTGCCTTGCAGGTTGTTTTGAAGATCTAATGGGATAATAGTGGCAAAGCACTCAGCATAGTGCCTGGCACATAGTAGGTGTTATGTAAATATTAACTATTATTAATTAATATATATTTTAATTACTATGATAGTAATAACAATAATTATTATTACTAGCACTTCAACTCCAAGTCACTGGACAGCAGATACATGAGGGGCATCATATGTTCCACTGATGAACTCGGTGGAAGTTTCCTGCTGCTTCAGGACATGCCATCATAACGGGCTACTACCCTCAAGGATCCATCCTATCAGACCAATGGGTAGTGCAGTGGAAGAGGTCCTGGGAAATTTGTCCTTCCCACCATCCCTTCCATTAACAGCCTGAGTGGGGAAGGGGTCACATGGGAAACAAAAATCCTTGAGTAGAGTTGGAAGCTTTTGCTGGCCATTGTCCCTGCTGAGTCGGGCTGGGGCACAATAGCCATGGTGCCTACACCACTCAATCAATAGATCAATCACTCGATCAACAAGCATTTAAATGCCAGATACTAAACATTCATTAAATGCTTGCTATGTGCCTGGCACTGTGCTTTAACAAAAGTGAAAGTCCCTGGCCTAAAGGAGCTTCCATTCAACAGGAAGAGATAACATCCACACAGACAAAGTAATGTGACAGCAGCGAGTGGGAGCAGTGAATGTGTGTGGTGAGCTAACTGGGGCATGGGAGCAGGAATTGGGAAAGTCCTCATATGGCAGGTGGTACTTGAGCTGAACTTTGAAGCAAACTAGGGGTCCATACGGATGGAGGTGAGGAGGGAGAACTTTCCAGGCCTGGGTCATAGTTTGTGCGAAGGCTCAGAGATGAGGATGCTTCCCTGGCCTTGTGAGTCCCACCACAGTGTTGATATATAAATGTATCCCAGAATCTGTGAATAAATCCATTGTCTTAAAAGCAAATGACAGTTAGAGTTTCCACATTTTTTGAACGTGATTTTTCTTTTTTCAAACTTCCCAATACTTTCGTTACTCATGGATGCTAATGCTATTCTCTTTAGAGCATCCTAACTTTTCCTGGGCTTGGAGACGCTCTGAATCTCTACTCACCCTGCCCCCTCCCCCATCTTCCCCTTCCTATGGGCTCTTATAACAGATAGAAGTCAATATCATATTTGGCCATTAGGTGGTGCCTCATTTGCACTGGATATTTTAGGTTCCCAGAACCAGGGGGTTCATGTTTTTGTGACTTTCAGACATTTACTTAGAGATAGACAGTTCTGGGCTCTTATGGCTTTGGTTTAACAAATGCTGTTTAACCAAGATGTTGGTCACCTCAGAAGTATGCTGGTTGGGTGGTACAAGGTAAGGTGGGAAGCTGCTTAGTAAGTCTGAACACATTTGTGTTGGTGAAGAACAGAGAAATAAACACAGAATTTGCAAGCAGATCTATTTATTCACTCAGTACAACCCTCGGACACCTTCTCCCATAAAACAAAGAGTCACTTTGTTCTCTCCGTGCACCCACTGTCCAAGGCAGTCCCATGTGTCCTCCCAGGGCGTGGCACCCTTCCAGGAGCTTGGGAAAGGATGATTAATGCATAGTATTATGGGAGCAGAAGAAGCGGTTAAAGATCAGGAAGCCAGAGAACCTATAGTGTCATGGCAATGAGATACATTGGTCTCCATGGATTGGATTCCATTTCTAAAAGTGAAACATTGGAAGTGTTCACTTTTAGAAGGAGATTTTTAAAAAGATGGCCAAATGCTCTTTAATGGATTAAAAGGAATGACCATTTGAAAAGCAAAAGGGTAGAAACTGTGAGAGTATATTCAAATCAGGGCTTCTTAGCAACCAGCACCGATTTCACCCAGCAAAGGAAGCCAGAGCAACAGTCATAAAAAAGGCCTTTTTGCTTCTCAGGGAAGATAAAGGCTTATAAGGGGAAAAGAAGTACTTTGAGATCTCTGGATGAAAGGCATTGCGTGGGTATAAAAAGGGAAGAAAAGGGAAGGAGAGATGTTTAGACTTGGTGGATTAGTTCAGGCATATCTGAGAATAATTGCTTGAGCCCAAAGGAGAGATCAGGACAGCAGAACACATGAGGAAGCCCTGAAATTATTATTAAAAATATATGTACACATACACACACACAAATAATGGGGAAGAAGGAAGAATTTTTTTTTCCATCCTTGAACTGTTAAAGATCAAAGCAAGGGAAAGTTAAATAGAGGATGTGAGGATGGCTCAGAAGCTGCCTAAAATTTCCCAAAAGGTTTTCCCCACAGACAGAAATGACGAGGTGCAAACAGACCCATCCCGGATGTTTGACAGAGATTGTTGGCACTGATCTTTGGAGAGAGTTGCAGCACCATTTCCCCCATCTTGCTCATCCTGCTGGTTAGGGAATAAGACAACATGTTAGAAGAGGTGTGAAAGGTTGGGTGTCTGGTAATGACAAAAAAAAGTGTAACCCCAGGAAAAAGCAACTGCTGAAGGACTTGGGGGGAGGTGGAGTTAGGGCAATTGCAGAGGATTTTTTTGACATTTTTCATTAGAAACCTGGAGCCTATATTTCTTAAGGGCAAAGGAAAGAACAGAAGATGTGGAGAGGAAGAAAGTGAAGATTCATGCTGTCCACAACCCAAAGACTATAAAGTGGGTTTTCATCAGGAAGAGCCCCTGACATGTCTGAAGAATTCAGAGAGAAGACTGAGCAGTCTCTAGAAGGATACATAGCTGATAGAAAGAAAAAAATGGTGATCAGTTAAGAACAGAAATGAATGCCTAGGAAAGGGAGGGAGGAATCTTGTTGCCTTGGTAAGAGAGAGAGAGGTAGGCAGAGTTGGGCTTTCACTATGAGGTGTGTTGATGGCTGCATGATCCCCTGGAAGCTAGAACCCATGGGGTGGGACAACTGCTTCCTCATCTATCTCAGTATCATTAGACTAATGAGATTGGTCAAGGCCACATGCATTCTAATTCTTGGCAAAATTCATGATGAATTGAGTAAACAGAACTAATTGCCTTGTGTGGTTCCGGGGAGAGAAGGAGCAGAAAGGAATGATACAAGATGCCAACAACTCTTCAAATTGGTAACTATTTACCAGCAAATAGCTTCTCAGCAACACCATTGTACACACACTGGAATCCTGCCAAACCCATTCAATGGCAAGATCTCACTCATTCTTAGACATGGAAGCTTTTGAATTCTTGGGTGGCTGTGACATGGAGGACATTTCTTGTTGGACATTTCTTGTCAGCTCAACACAGGGCAATTTGTCCTTGTTCTAGGCCAGAGTTTTGAGGAACTTGCTACAGAATTTCTTGGAATAACTACTTTGTTTTTGGAAAAACCATACCACCTACAGACCATGTCTCTGCAGATTATTCTCAGATTCATGTGTCTTGCCCTAACCTCTCTCGACCTTCAGTCTACAGTCTCTAACTGCTTATTAGAAATCTCTAATGAGATGTTCTATAGATTCGACATGTCCTGAACTTAAATAATTCCCTTTCTTCCAAAGCCTTTTCCTCTTCTTTTCAATGGTGCCACCACTCTACTCTCCCAGGACCACAACCCAGGTGTCATTCTTGACTCCTCATTCTACCTCCAGACCCTCCCCCCATATTCAATCAGTCATCAAATCCTGTTGCTTCTGCCTCCAAAACATCTTTCCAATATTCCCTCTATCCTTCCCCCTGGTACAGGCTCTCATCACTGCACACCTTAGCTATTGCAATAGCCTTTCGTTGGCCTTGAATCTCTCTCAGCCCTGGGTTAGCCTCCACTCAGGTGTCAAATTGATCTTGCTGAAGTCAGTCTTACTATTCCTCGGTCTTTTTCAGTTGCGTCTGACTCCTCATGACCCCATTTGGTGTTTGTTTGTTTTTTTTTTTTTTTGCCAAAGATACTGGAATAGTTTGCTATTTCCTTCTCCAGCTCATTTTACAGATGAGGAAACTGAGGCAAACAGGATGAAGTGACTTGCCCAGGGCCACACAACTAGTAAGTGTCTAAGGCCAGATTTGAACTCAGATCTTCCTGATTCCAGGCCCAGCTCTCTGTGCACTACGCCACCTAGTTGCCCTGAGTCTTACTATATCACCTCCAATTAATTCAACTCCAGTGGCTCCATATATCTTCTAGGATTAGATATAAAATTCTCTGTTTGGCTTTTAAACCCCATCATAACCTGGCTCTATCCTATCTTCCTATTCTTCATAAACCTTCTTCTTTCCCCTCAACACAGTCTGTGATCCAGTGACATGGCACCTTGCTATCTGCTCTCCCCATGATATTCTTGTCTCCTGACACTAGGTCTTTTCACTAGATGTCTCCCACATCTGGAATCCTCTCCTTCCTAATAGCTACCTCTGGGCTTCCTTCAGTTCCCAGATGAAGTCTCACCTTCTACAAGAAACCTTTCCTAGTCCTCCTCAATCTTACTGCCTCCCCTCTCTTGATTATCTCCGATTTACCCAATATACATCCTATTTGTACATAGCTTGTACGTTATCTAACCCATAAGACTGGGAGTCCTTTGAGAGCAGGAACTCTGTTTCTTTTTTTTTTTTTTGGCTTTTTGATGTTGCTCAGTGACTGGCACATAGTATATGCTTAAAAAAATGCTTTTTGACTTGACTTGGACATCATTTGGATTAGGGTCAAAAGTGAAAACCGTTAGCCACTTGATCATCTCCCTGATAGTTAAATGAGGAGCAACCATAAGGGAAGTGTATTGATCAGAGCATTAATGTGACTTAGAGATGGTTGGAGGAGGTCTAGTTCCCTCTAAAATTTACTGGATGTCTTTTCAAGTTAGTTACCACCTGTGAGCTCACTCTGTGCTAACAGGTGAGGCTGTTTGCAGGACTTTGATGCTCCAAATCCCCAGCCATGCCCACTTAGGCCATGGGACATAGAGAAAATGCCAGGTCCTTCTCTAAGTTTGCTGCAGGGGCACTGATCTCTTTTTCTCCTGATCTTACGTGCATACACACCCAACTGCCCAGGAATTTCCCCTCATTCTCACTATATAACTCGTCTCTCTCTTCCAGTGATTCCTTTCCCTGATGCCACCCTTTATAATGATTCCCTCTTTGTAATGTGTGTCAGTCTCCTCACACCCATTTTGTACCTCTCCATTAATCTTTTAGTGATACTTAGCTTTCATTCTTCAGAGATCGGGGTAAACTGTAAGAGTATTGGTATGAAAATGGTTGTCCTGTGTTTTGAGAAAAGTGTGGGGTCATGAGTAGTCTGCCACATTTCCCAAAGGTAATCCAGCTATCTTTCTTGCTACCACACAATTCCAGGCTTGACTCATTGTTTCTTTTTCACCAGTAGGCTGTGCATTATAGATAACACAAAGACCATCAAATCCTAAAAGGACTTTCTATGATATATCTATAGAACATGGGTGGACCATGACAGACAGCCACTTGGATTCTATAGATATATCACTGAAATTCTTCTTCTTAGGTTGGTTCTGTTACCTACACCTAGACCACTCAGGTTGGTGAAAAACATTCCCAGTGAGGTATCAGTGCTGGAGATGTGTTGCTCAGCTGTGGCCATGGTTTGGAGCAGGAAGCTACCTGTTGTTCAGTTGTTCAACCATATCTGACTATTTGTGACCCCATGGACACAGAATGCCAGACCCTTCTGTTCTCCATTATCTTCCAAAGTCTGTCCAAGCTGATGTTCATTGTTTCCATGACACCTCTCTCCATCTCATCCTCTTCCATCTCCCTTTCCTTTTGCCTTCAATCTTTCCCAACATCAGGGTCTTTTCTAGTGAGTCCTGTCTTCTCATTATGTGGCCAAAGTATTTAAGCTTCAGCTTCATTAACTGACCTTCCAGTGAATAGCCTGAATTAATTATTTTAAGCATTGACTGATTTGATCTCCTTTCTGTTCAAGGAACTCTCAAAAGTCTTCTGTAGCATCACAATTAGAAAGCATTGGTTCTGCGGCAACATGACCACAAACATGAGCTGGGGCAGATTTGGGGAGATAGTAGAGGATAAAAGGGCCTGGTGAACTATGGTTCATGGAGTCACAAAGAGTCAGTCACAACTGAATGACTGAACAACACAAGGTGATGCTTTTCAGAACTGCCAAGGTAGGATGGATTTTTCTAAAACAGAGCTATTGTCAGCAAACCTCATGACCAAAATGTGGGGTGGTACACTCTTTATGGTCTTGGGGCTGGATTCAATCCATTGGGTGAACTCTGTGAAGATCCAGTAAACCCTTCTTGACCCACCCAGGGAATAAGCTGCTCTGGTGGAATTGAGGAGGTGGGGAGAGAATTCAGATGAGTCATATCCGGATCTGTTTTTCTTTTGTGAGTGGAAAGGTGACTTTTGGGACAATCAAGCCTGAGAAATGTAAAGGGAATATAAGCCTTGGGTGGTGGTTGACTCCAAGGGGGAATTCTAAGAATAAATTGAAGTCTAGCGCTGGTATATTGGCATATAGGAAATAGGATTAACTAATAGGTAGCAATTTGGAGGGCTATTTGTTGTTAGAGACAGCAGGGGCCTTAGAAGTCACTTGGTCTAAATCACTCCTGTACCAAGTAGTTGTTATAGCTGTGGAAACCAACAGGTCCAGCATCTCTTGGGGGTGGAGGACATGGTTGCTGTCCCTTCCAGCAAAAGGCATATCATCAGTGACTGACTTGACCCTGGGGAACTTGTGCCTGCAATTCAGACAGTTGATACCAGAGGGCAGCAGGGTTGCTCTGTGAAGTGGAGGTGGTCATTGGCTATCCTTACTACCTGGAGGTGGTTGATGGGCAGAGATAGAGGGTTTGAGCCTCTTCATTGTTTCAAAAACCACAAGTTGTACAACACTCATCCTTTTGGATAGAAATGCACCTTAGAGATTCTTTGGGCTTACCACAGCCACTCGCTTCTCAGAGGAGGAAGTCCATGCTCAGAATTGCTCTTGTCTTGGGGTGACTGTCTGAGAGAGGATTAGAACCCAGGTCTAGCTCAGGCATCTCAGGCTGGGGCTCTAGTTGCCACTTACCAGGTCCTGTCTAGTCTGCCTTCCTTCTTTTCCCTCCTCCCCTTGCCTCCCCCTGGTTCAATAACATCTTCCTGGACCATCACAGCAGCCTCATGACAGGGTCTCCTGCTGCCTCTACCTGTCCCACCCCCATCCATCTTTCTACCCCTTCCAGTTTCATCTTAGGTATCCATTAGGGCTCATCACTCCTTTGCTTGGATATCTTCAGTATCTCCCTACTGACTCAGCGGTGAAGGCCAGCATCCTAGGCAGGCATTCAAGGGCCTCTGCAATTTGGACCACATGATCTGTCCCATAGATTTCATACAGTCTTTCATTTGTTTTATGTTCCAGCCAATTGTATTTTCCTGGTCCTCTGAACATCCCCTGGCTCTTTCTATCTCTGTTTATTATGTTCTCTCGCTTATTATTATGTATTATGTAATATATATTATTATATTCTATCTTGCTTATTATGTTCTCTGAGCCTGGAGTATCCTCTCCTTCCTCCTCCACCCATGGGATTCCTGCCCAACCTTTAAAGTCAACACCAGGGCTGCTTTCTGTAGAAAGACTTCCTTGACCTTCCTGTTAGCCACACCCTTGGCCCCTCAGCCAACATTTGGTGGCACCTCATTAGCATATGCAGTTATCATGGATTGATTTGATGGATAATTGTGTGTGTGTGTGTGTGTGTGTGTATCTTATTACTCATGGATGGCATTTTATCTAAACCTGTATTACTCCCCCTCTGCCCCATGCCCCATTCCTGGTTGCTGCATACAGTGAGTGGTTAATCCATGCCTCTTGAGTTGGGTTAGTTTCTTCTTCTTTGTGACTTAGTATCCCTCAGTAAGATTGGGGTAAGAATGATCCTCTACCTGCCCCATTGGGGGGGGGGATATGATCAGAGGATAGAAGGTGAGACAGAGCAGTTCACATTCATACTTAATGTGACTCTGTCTGGGATCCCAGCTTAGCCTCTTTTCTGGACAGATGGAGCTCTGCCTTGGGGCAGGCAGAGACTGAAGCAAGAGGCAGTAGGCTGCTTGGCTGTGTACTCAGCCTTCCTCACCACTGTGCTGGGCATCTTATCGTAAGACCACAGAACTTAGACTTGAGAGAAACACTACAGGTCATGAAGTCCAACTCTCTAACATTACAGAAGAGGAAACTGAAGCTCAGGGAGCCCAAGTGACTCACCTAAGGTCAAAGAGGTGGGTGAAAGAGCTGGGATCTGAGCCCATGTGGGTCTTCTGGTGTCAAGTCCAGGGCTTTTTTGCCACTCCCCCAGACCAGCTGCTCTGGCTGCCACCATTACTGGCTGGTGTCAGGCTCTTCTGCCTTCCCTCTACTATGGTTCCTTCAAGGTCAAAGTAACACAAACTCAGGCCCAAAGGTTGCAACTGTGAGGGCAGCCCCTCCCTGAGACTGTTCTCTTTTAAATGGAATCAGGACTCTCAGTCGTGTGTCTGGCCAGAACTGGCTTCTTTCTGGATCTCCTGCAAAGTCACAGTGTTTGAAAGAAGGAAGGGGTCGTGGTGACTGTGTAGTTCACATCCCACATAAAAGGAATCTCCCCACCCCTGTGTCTTTGCTCCTAATGTCATTTCAGGCTGGTAAACTGGTCTACTTCAGGTCCACATGTTCCCTACATGGACATCTGCCCAAAGCCTCATCACCCTCCATGAAGCCTTCTCTGATTGCCTCTCCCCCCAGAAGGATTCTCTCCTGCCTCCAAATGTCTACAGTGCTCTGTTTGTTCTCATCATATGACACATGGCACATTCTATCTCCAATTCAATCAATAATATTCTTTATCTGCCTATTAGGTGTAAGATCTTGGGCTTGATGCTAGGATGGCTGAGACCGGGTCCACCTCAGTGAAAGGGAACTCACTCCTCCTGACTGCTACTCCATTGTTGGAAATCCTAATTCTTCCCTGGATACTGAGGAACAATTCCTCTTCTTCTGCCAGCATCTCCCATGACTCTGGTAGTCACACTACTGCAGTCTGTGATATCAGGGTGGGTGCGGTCATTGTCCCAGGTCTCTAGGACTGTTCCTCAGTGGTGATTTCCCTCACATATGCTCAGGGCTGTCAATGTCCTTTAATACATGACATAACTTCTCCAGAAGATCCCATTTGAGGGAGAATGTTGTCATGCTTATATGAGATTCATTCATGTATGGCAGAGCTAATGGGAGGGGCTGCACTTGTGTGTGAATACTCGGGAGCTGCCAGACCCATGCCCCGAGCTGCCCTTGTTGGCTTAACCTTATCTATAGTATTTGTCTACCCAGGCTCTGACCCCAGGAGTGAGAGGATATTCTCTGCAGATCATCGGGAAACCCTTGGACGCCTCTCCTCAGCTAAAACGTGGCAAGGAGGACCTCCTGCTTCCCATTGCTGGTGTCCAGCTGGGAGCCATGAGGAGCATTCATAGATGCACTTGGCATGCTGGGTATTCGTTAAAATGGCTGTACGCAACTATCCAGAGTTCAGGACTTGGCCGATGGGCCCATCTGACCTTTGCTAAGATCAGTCAGAGATTTTTTGTGTGCTCAGCTTGGGTGTTGAAGAAGGCTTGGAAAGTGAGTAGCTGCTATGTTATATTAGGGCAGCTAGGAATAGCATTAACAGTGTAAATTAACTTACGTAGTCTTATCATTTTATTATATTAAGTCAGCTAGCTTGGAGTTAGGAATAACTGAGTTCAAATCTGTCCTTAGACACCTACTAGCTGGGAATCCTTGGGCAAGGGACCTTGGAGCTCAAATTTGTCTTCCCCCCAGAGTAGTGAGGAGGCCAGCTGCTAGTTAGCAGGTCTTCCTGTCTGAAGGTGCAGCTGGCTCTTTAAGGAGGAGTGAGCAGGAGCCTTTTGGTTTGTCTTTGGCTCTGAGATAACTAAATCACTTTTTATTGACCAGACAGGTATCGTCCTCAGAAGAAGAGTTCTTGTGTTTTTCAAATTCTTCATCTTTCATCTTTCAAATTTCTCTTTCTAATGTCATAAATGCTCCCTTGAGCCTGATCTGTGGGATTCTGCCGGACTCTATGGACAGATACTGGAATTTTCTCCAATGTCCTGAATGCTATTAAAGCAGAAATTTGTAGATTTGGAAGGAACACAACAGCTGGGGAATTCCATTCCCTCCCCCCTGCCCCCAGGTCTCATGGCTGTATCAGGGCAGCATCCCCAGGCAAGGTCAGCCCATGAACTTGGCAGAATGCTCCATTAATAGTTATTGATGTGTGGGCTGCCAAGGTGCAGGAAATTCAAGGAAATTGCTAATGATGTATATAGATTCCCATCGTGTGCATGCATGTGTGTGTGTGTGTGTGTGTGTGTGCGCTTCATGAGAACATTTGAGGGAGAGCTCCCCTTATACTCTGAGCCTATGGTATAAAGGGGTAAGTTCCTCTAGTTAGTCAACAAGCATTTATTGAGTGCTTTCTGTATACCAAACACTTTATTAACTGCTGGAGATTCAAAGGACAGAAGAGAACAGTCCTTGCCCTCAAAGAAATCACATCTCATGGGGGAGAAATGGTGTTAGAACTGGGGTCAGACAAGTTATAGATGCTGTGAATGGAGGTAATCTCGGAAAGAAGGCTCTGAGGATAAGGGGGAGGGTGGCGAGAAAGGTCACCTGGAGAGGATGGGATTTGATTTGAGACTTGAAGCTTTGAGGTAGCAGTCAGAAGGGAAAGCACCCCAGGCAGGAGGGGCCTGCCGGTGCTGAGGCATTGTGTCTATGCACAGGGCACTAAGGTGTAAGAAGCCTGGAAATGCAGGAAGGGGCCAGGTGGGGAAAGATTAAAAAATCGTAAATCCTGGTTACTCCTAGGCTTCTATCTAAGGGTTGTTGTTGATATTGCTCAGTCTGACTCCCCATGACCCCGTTGGGGGTCTTCTTGGCAAAGGTTCTGGAGTGGTTGGCCATTTCCCTCTTCAGGTCATTTTACAGATGAGGAAACTGAGGCAAACAGGGTGACGTGACTTACCTAGGGTCACACAGCTAGTAAGTGTCTGAGGTCAGATTTGAACTCAGGAAGACTCATCTCCCTGACTCCAGGCTCGGCGCTCTGTGCACCATGGTGTCCCCTAGCTACCCAAAATGGCCAGTGTAATTCATAAACATCTTGTGTTTGCCGTGGAGCCACCGACCGGCTTGCGCTTCTGCACGGATTTGGACAGCACGCTTGTTAATGAGCTCAGTGCGCTGAGCTCCGGCTCGGAGCCAGGGGAGGTCCTTCTCTCCTGCGCGGCTCCTACTGTGCCCTCCTGCTCCAAACAGAAGGACCCTACCTGGGGGGGGGGTGCACTTGCTACCTAGGCAGTGCAAGGAAAGGGCCAACAGCACAGGCGTTTATGAGCAATAACGTTAAATCTAGCGACAGCGTTCTTTAGCAGAAGAGCCTGCGTCTGGTTTTGGGTCCTCGTTCTCAGCGCTGGACAGTTCCCTTAGGCAGACAAACACAGCCGCCTGCTTCTCCTCTGGGCCACGCAGCCTTCTCTTCCCTCTCGTGGCTTTGAAGAAGGGACCTGGGATGTGGCAGACACTGGCTGCTCCCACGTCTCGGCCACCACTTCTCCTTGTTCTCCCCCAAGCGCCCCTAAAAACTCGGACCCCAAGGGCTGATCTCGAGGGAAGTCCCTCTCTTCTTAAGGTGGGAAGGAGGACAGCTCCCCAGGTCTTTGGGGCCAGTCAAAGCCATGCTGGAGAGTGTTACATTTAAGATATTTTTGTTGAGATCTTTTAAAAAAATGTCTCCAACGTTTCTCCCCTCCCAGGGAGTTGTCCTCTCTAGCAAATAATATTTTTTAGAGAAAGAAAATGAGCAAAACCAGTCAATACACAAAAAATGGGACAACATGCAATTCCGTGCATTTGCGGGTCTCTCACCTCTGCAAAGGGGAGGGGGTGGGGCTGCCGGATCTCTTCTCCCGAGCCAGGCTTGCTTCTGGAATTTGGCAACAATACCTTTGGGTTGTTTTACGATTATTCTTTCAACTTGTCTTACTGTTTTCTGGGCTCTGCTCACTTTACATATCAGAGTGTGTGAATTTTCCCAGCCTTCTCTGTATTCATAGCATTCATCATTTCTTAGAGCACAGTAATATTTCATTACATGCACAGACCACAGTTCCTTTAGCCATTCTCCAGTTGATGGGAATCTATTTTGTTTTCAGTTCTTTGCTATCACAAAAATGCTGCTGTTAATATTTTAGTAGTTATGGGGGCTTTCCTTTTATCAGTAACCTTCTTAGGGTGTAAGTGTAGTAGTGGAGTCTCTATTGACATTTTAATTACTTGGTCTGCTTAATTCCAAAGTGTATTCCCAAATGGTTGTACTGATCGCCAATGCACAAACAATGCATGAGTAGGCCTCTTTCCCCACAACACCCCACCCCATCAACTCTTTCCATCTGCTGTCATTTGTGTCAATCTTCAGAATTTGAGGTGAAACTTTAAGATTGTTTTCACTGGTGTTTCTCTTACTGTTAATGATTTGGATCATTTTTTCTGATGGATGTTAAGAGTTTGCAATCCTGTTGGGAACTTTTTGTTCATAACGTCTGACAACTGAAGAATGGCTTTTGGTCATACACGCCCACACCTACACACATGCATACACATGCATGCATGCACGTATGCACACACACATTCACATATACACACATATATGCATGTATACACACATACACATACCCACAGTACACATATATACACACAGATATACACATACACACAAACCTAGAAGCATATACCTATGTGCACACACATACACATATACACACACGTATACACGTCTACACAATACATCTGTTAGCTGTTTATATATCTTGGATACCAAAATCTTTCTCTGAGTAATTTGATGCAAAGATTTTTTTCCCCATCTAGCCATTTCCCTTCTTATCCTTGGTGTTAATTTTGTTTGTCTTTCATGTAGTCAAAGTCCACTCTTTTATCTTCCATAATGGCTTCTATTTGGTGTGGTTAAGAATCCATCTCCTGCCCAGAGCCAGGAGAGGGAAATGCTCTGCTTCTCTTCTCTTTTTTAGAGATGTGATCTTTAGTATTAAGATCATGTATGCATCTTGAATTTACTATGGAATATCATGTAAGGTGTTAGCCTGAGTCAGGTTTCTGCCAGGATGCTTTGCAGTTTTCAGAGTAGTTTGTATCAGATGGGGAACTTTCTTAAGTAACTGATGTTTTCCAGTTTATCACACACTGGGTTATTGAGTTCCTTTGTTCCTAATTCTCTCCTGTCCAGACTGTTTCATTGATCTGCCTTTCTATTTCTGACCAGTAACAAATGGTTCTGATGACTGCTGCTTTGTAATTTCATTAGGGTCTAGAAGTACTATTCCTTCTTCTCCATATGTTCTTTATTATTTTCATTGATATTCTAGACCTTTTGTCTATCTAAATGAATTTTGTTATGGATTTTATCACTTTCTGTAAAACATCCCTTTGGTCATTTGCTTGGTATAGCATTAAAAGTGTAAAGTAACTTGGGTAGTCTAGGCATTTTATTATATTGGGGCGGCTAGGTGGTGCAGTGGATGGAGCACATGCTTGGAGTCAGAAAGACCTGAGTTCAAATCTGCCCTTAGATACCAGCTGGAAGTCCTGAGGCAAGCCACTTAACTCTGTTTGCCTCAGTTTCCTCAACTGTAAAATGGGGATAATAACAGCACCTTCCTCCCAGGGTTGTTGTGAGGATCAAATGATATGATATTTGTAAAGTGCTTAGCACAGTGCCTGGCCCATAATAGGTGATATAAAAGTGCTATTATTAGTATTGGCAAGGCCTAGCAATGAGCACTGAAAATTCCTCCAGCTACTAGCTATTTTGGTTATTCTCTATATCCCGAGGAACACCTTGTAATCAAATCTGTAATAAGTATTTCATGGGTTTTGGTAGATTGTTCCCTAAGTATTTAATATATTTTGTATTTATTTTGAATGGCATTTTCTTTTTTATTATTGTACCTTGGATTTTGTGAAGGGCTTCAAATGCCAAAAAGGTTTTATATTTGAATAGGGAGTCATTGGAATTTCTTGAGTGGAAGGTGAGTAGGGTGCTGGTTCCATATTGAGATCTGCGTTTTGGGAAAATCACTGGTAGCTGAAGGGAGGATTGACCGGAATGAGCAGAGGCTCAAGGTAGAGACCAGCAAGAAGGCTATTGCAATTGTCCAGATGAAAGGTGATGAGAAAATGCACCAGTCTGATGGTGCAGACTGTGTGAGTGGAGAGAAGACAGAGGAATGTGGGTTAAGAGCAAGGAAGGAGGCAAGGATAACCTGGAATTTGCCAACCCAATTTGCCTCCTGGAATGGGAGGGTTGAGGTACCCTCAGATGTAATGGGGAAGTTTGAGACAGGGCAGGGTTTGGGGAGAAAGATAATGAGATCAGTTTTTGACATGTTAAGATTGACATGCCTAGGAATTACTCAGGTCAAGAGATCCATCAGGTTTTTTTTTTTTTTTTGGTGATGTGAGACTGTAGTTCATGAGAGAGACCATGGCTGGACATATAGATCTAGGAATCATTTCCATAAAGATGATAATTGAACCCAGGTGACTTATTAATATCACTGAGTGGGATGCCATAGAGGCTGAAGAGAAGAGGGTTCAGAAGAGAGCTTTGAGAGATATCTGGACCTGACAAAGATCCAGCAATGGTGACTAGAAGGAACCATCAGAGGGGAAGGAGAAAAACCAGGAGAGAGGAGTGTCATGAAAATGTCAAGAGGAGAGATTTTTTTTTTCCAGGAGATTATGATCAACAGTGTCAAATGCTACAGAGAGATAAAAAAAAAGATGTCAATGGATTTCAGGCTATTAGATTTTGGAATAAGACCTCATCAATGACTTCAAAAAGAGAAATTTTATTCAGATAATGTGGGCAGCAGCCAGAGTACTGAGGGATTAGACTGCAACAAAAAGGAGAGAGAGTGGAGGCAGTGAGTACAGATGACCTTCTTGTGGACTTTAGCCATGAGAGAGTGGGGAGATAGAGAACAATAGTTAGCAGAGTGGTCAGATCAAGGAATAATTTTTTAAGGACATGAGCATCTTTGTAGACAGCAGGGAAGCAGCCAGCACACAGGAAGAGATGGTAGATTAGTAAGTGAGTGGAGATGATAGAGAGGGAAGTCTGGAGAAGATGAGATGGGATAGGATAATGGGTGCTTGTGGGAGGGTTACCTTTTTAAGGAGAAGGGCCACCTAAATATAGAGTTGAAGGAGGATTTCTGAGTGATAAGAGATGAGAAAGGAAAAAGAGAGAGCTTTTTTTTCAAATGGTTTCAATTTTTTCAGTGAAGAGGTGAGGTCCTCAGCTGAAAGGGTGGCAGAAGGGTGTGTCATGCTCCACTTGAGGAAGGATGTAAAGGTTTGTAAAAGTGATGAGGGGGTGCAGGAATTGATTCCTTGAGTTTTAGAAGAATTGCCTTGCTGTAGTGAGGGCCCAGTTGAGATTATGTACTACAAATCTGTAATGGACCCACTGAGGATGGGTTTATGATTTTTCTTCAGCCCTGTTCAGTGGTACATGAATAGGGACACAGGTGGTAGATAGATGGTGGGAATAATCCAAGGTTGGGATTTAGAGACGCATGATCAGCAACAACATAAGGGGGCAAGGGACATGAGTATACAGGGCTGTTTAGGTTTAAAGTGATTAGCAAAGAGTTTGGAATAGGAAAGGAAGGAGAGTATAGCCATGGCAGGTCCAATGGCTTGGGAAAGAACCAAGGGGTGGAGGAATTGGAGGTCATAGTGAGGACAAAACAGAGTTAGAGATTATAAGGTAGAGGGATAGCTAGATAAAGGTCAGATGAAGGAATTTCAGAATTCATGAACATGGAAATGGAACACTTGTGAGTGACAAGAAGATCATGAGTGTGATCATCTTTGTGCGTAGCTGCGGTGACATGGAGTAGGTCATGAGAAATGAGTAAGTTGAGAAACTTGGAAGTTAGGATATTTGAGGAACTATTAATTTGTGTGTTGAGGGCAGGAGTCAAGGAGCAGGGAGCCAGGCACTGAACTTATTGAGGAAGGGAGGAAAGTGTCCTCAGGGCGGGTTACCGGAATCTTCATTGAGTGACAAATAGCCCTTTCTCTCTTGGACAGGGTGACTGATTTCATTAGTGACCTATGATTTCAAATTGGATCACTTGGGCTCACTTGTTCTACAAGAATGGAACCCTCAGTGGGAGGTGGTCAGCCCAAGAGGGCCCAGTGCACAGATCTGTCACCATGGAAGTCATCTGATTAGTCCAAAGCAAGTATCCTAGATACAACAGTCCTGGACTATCGCCTGTGCAGGGCTTCCTGTCCTGTTCTGCTGAAGATGTTTTTCTCTCCCTAGGCTGCTGTTTGCCTTGGCAGGATCAGGAGACACATTCACTCAATAGTTAAGCTCCCTGGCCAACTACTGGGAGACTTGAATAAATGTAAGTGAGAAGCACTCACTGTTTGACTCTGTGTTCACTTTAAACACCAGTTTAACTCAGGACAGCCACCATGGGAACACTTAAAGGAAGTAAATGAGAAAGTCGTCTTGCAAGCAAGACCAAGAACTGTTCTGGTCCATTTGTAGAATTGTTCATCTGCCAATATGATTGACTATGCTTCTGCCTACACTTTCCAGCTTGCTCATCTACTACCTTTTCTATACAATAATAATAAGTTGTTGTTGTTGAGTCATTTTTCAACTGAAATGTGTCTGACTCTTCATGACCCCATTTGGAGTTTTCTTGGCAAAGATACTGGAGTGATTTTCCACTTCCTTCTCCAGTCATTTTATAGATGAGGAAAATTAATCAAACAGGGTTTGACTTGATCAGCATCATACAGTTAGGTGTCTAAGGCTGAATTTGAACCCACCAAGATGAGTCTTCATGACTCTAGGCCCAGCACTCTATCTACTGAGTCCCCTAGATGCCATCATCATCATCATCACCACCACCACCATCATCATGATCACCACCACCATCATCATCATCATCATCGTCATCATCATCGTTATCATCACATCATCATCATCATCATCATCATCATCATCATAACAATAGCTAACATTATATAGTGCTTACTATGTGTCAGGAACTATACTACACCCTTTACAATTATTTTCTCCTTTGACAAATAAATCAAGTCTGAGGAGATACAAAATGTGTTCAGGCAGAGCTGTAATGAGGGTGGGGTGATTAGATTTCTGTCCCAAAAGGCTAACATCAGCTGGGCGGGGGGTTGCTTCCTTCCCAAGAGGCTTCTCTGGCCTGCCAATCCAGTTCTCCAGGTCCTTTGATGGTCCTGTGCCATGTGGTATCAACGCCCTTGTTCCCTTCCCCCACCCTGGCTTGATAACTCTGGCCAGCACTACTGTCACACATCTTTTCTATGGCCTGCCATCCCTACCACTGGGGCCCCTTGGGTGACAACCCTGGCCTCCACCTGCTCCCAGGAATAGGGAATCAGTCACCATCCCTGCTACACCGACAGTGACTAGACTCTTTGAGGTCAGGAAATGCCCCCTCTTGGTGAGAGCTCTATACCCCCAATCCCATTTCCCTTTACTCCACTGGAATTGTCCCTGGGGTCAGAAATGGTAGCTATAAGTCTGAGGATACTGCATCCCCACAAGAGACTTCACGAAACCATAGCCAGAGAATAAGGACAAAAAGATCAGCCGCCAAACTTTGTAGGATTGTTGCATCATCTCCTTTGGACTTAGCTGGACATCTCTGGGTCACAGGGTTATTTTGGCACAGATTAGGATGCATGAGTAATTCACACTCAGATCCCTCTCTGTGCCTCAGTGAGCTTTACTGACTTTGCTGATGACCCAGGAACAGAAAGCTTTGGAGGTCTGCCACTTAACACAGGGAAACAAGACATAATCCACAGGCTAGAGAAACCTTTGAGATGGAATTCTTTAGTAGGATGCGAGTCAGATAAAAGGTATTTACTTGAGATAATTTCTCATAAATTCTATTATAATAACATTGATTATGTAACATATAACTTTATAACATCCCAATAACATTCACTATGCTCTCACAATAACTCTGTAGGCTTGAAAGAACATGTATTATTTTCTTCTTTTTATGGATAAGAAAGTTTCCCCTCAGCGTGGTTGGGTGACTTGACCAGGGAGGGTCACACAGCTAATAAGGGTCAGAACTGAGCTGAAACTACACCTGGACCTGATGGACTAATTTAAACTACGAGGGTAAACCTGTTGTATCTCCACATGAATTGAAGCAATGTTCAAGAAAATTGGAGCGAGAAATGAAAAAAAATGGTCAAGATGCTGATGATCCCATTTGGATAAGACAGCTTGATGACAGAACAATGGAGATGGAGAGGCTAGAGAAAGCAGTTGGGACTGAGGACAACAGATGGTACACATTAATTAGCCTGCCCCATGAGAGCAAAGCAAGCACTCTGGGAGAGGAGCCCAAACCAGAGACAGAGTGCAGCACATACTACGCAGCCAGGCACCTCTGGGGTGCCTGGGGGAACCCCAATCTGAATCACATCTCTGGTGGTCTTTATTATAGAGAAATTGGGCCCCAGAGCCTCCTGTGGATGGAGAGAAGAAAGGTAAACTCTTTAAGTTAATGATCTCAGGAGCCCCTGTTTCTCAATGAACCAGAACTCAATCAATCAATAATGAGTTATCAAGTGCTTACTAGGTGCCAGGTACTGCGCTATGTTCTGGGAATTCAATGACAGTGAATGAAACATCCCAATCAACAAGATGTTTACATTTTGGTGGAATTCGAGGGCGTTCTAAATGGCAGGGAAAGCCTTTTAAAGCATTGTGTATAGGGACAGGACACCCTCCCTCCTTATCAATGAATGTTCTACATTCTATGTCAAAAGTGCTTTGGGGTTACTTTCAAGAAGTACCCTTTGAGGTTGGAGACACATTCTTTTGGATCCACCACAAGTCCATACATGCTATTGGGCTCTGAAAGGCCATCAGATGCACCTCAGGGATGTGGAAGAACATTTTGTCTTGTTGGGAAGCTTTAGAAAGCTGCCATCTGCCTAGGCCACTTCTGATGGCATTGTGAGAAGAACACGGGGATAAAAGGAGATTAGTGTCTGATAGCCCTTCAGACAAAAGAGGTAAATGCAATATTGTTGGTGATAAGCATCTCGTGAATAACTGATTTCCATGGCAATGGTCTGTTGTACAGAAGCCACTCAAAGCAGGAGCTGAGCAACCAGCCCCTGCTTTATCAGCAGGCTGTGTGCCCACTGTTAGCAACTCTGAACCCCTTTCCCCAGAAAAGGATGAAAGGCTCACTGACTTAGTGCTTCAGAAGGGCTCCAGGATTCAAAGAGGCCAAATGACTCCAAGCTTCAGGACTGGCAGAGTATACCATGTGCCCCCAGGAACAACATGAGAGTGATGCTCTGGTTCCAAGGCTTGCCCAGTCAATGTCAATGAAGCTTCTCTTATGGCACAATGGGTCTAATTCCCTCATGGGATGTCCATGGGGAAATGACTTTCACAGAAGGATGCCAGGACCAATTTGGCATAGGCAGGTGCTAATCAGAATTATTTCTCTATTGCTGAAGGAGTGTAAGTGCACTCTAAATGTTGGTGCCTGGAAAGAACCCTGATCACCCACCTCAAGTATGACTCTGCTTCCAAGGGTTGTTTATTCAGAAGCGCATCACAGAGTTGGAAAGGGATTTCAGAGATCCCCTTGTTCATTGCTCCATCATTTTATTGGTGAGGAAACATGCCCTGAGAGCCTGAGTGATTTGTCCAGTGACCCACAGATGCTGAATGGCGGAACCAGGTCCTCTGATACCATAGATGGTCCTCTTTCTATGGAACCACACTACCTCCCAACTTTGGGTGCCTGAGCCTCAATTCTCATGTCAAATAGATGGATATTGACATTACACTTTGCTGAGGCCATTTTCAGGGCTGACTTCCACTGTACAAAGTGTAATAAGACCTGAAAGGATGGTCCTTCTTGCATGAATATATGACCTGGGCAGCAATGGACCGCTCTTGCAAGCAGGCTGATCAACTTTAGAATAAGAGACCTAATTGGGCTTTCATTTCTTTTGCCTTTTCACCGTCCTTGACAAACATATTGATTTTCAGAGGCAAGACTGCCAGTCAATGGGCAGCAGACACAAGGCTTGGGCATAGCCTCTCCTCCTGTCTGGCCCATGAAAGAGCTGCTGCGTATTCACCATCACTTTGCCCAGTTGGTTGGGCCAGAATTTGGAATTCATATTTCAGGAATCTATCAAGACAGATTTTATCCATTTTGAATTAGCCCCAGGCTGGATATTGCATCAGACCCAATCCCATTAAGTATTTTACTTTGGAGCTGACTCGCCCCTGCTTGGCAGTGTCCCTTTTGTAAAGAATCACATAGGCAAAGAAGAGATGAGCAAGTCCCCACTATGACCTGGCTCTTAAGGGCTTCTTCAAATGGTCCTTAAAACACCAGATGTCATTACGTTCATTCTCTCAACCTATTTTGTGCTGGTGAAAGGCACTCATAATGAGAGGTATGTACAAAATAACTCAACCAGGGATGGGGAACCTGTACCCTCAAGGCCACATGTGGCCTTCTAGATCCTTAAGTGCAGCCCTTTGACCAAATCCAAACTTCACAGAACAAATCAGAATTTGTCAGTCAAAGGGCTGTACTCATAGACCTGTGGCCTCAAGGCTGCAGGTTCCCCACTCCTGGAACTATATGGGGGGAAACCATGTGGTGCCATGGAATGAGGGCTGGATTTATTAAAGGCAGGAGACACAGGCTCCATTTCTGGCTGTCACATATTATCTGTGTCATCTTGGCTAAGTCACTGCCCCCACCTCTGTGGGTGGCATAGTCCCCATCCATAAAATGAGTGGGTTAGATAATGAGCAGACGATGTCCAAATTCCTTTCCAGCACTAGACACCATGACCTAGGACTGATATTGTCCCTCTGTTCTTTTCATACTGTAGCACCGCTTTCCCCCTCCCACAACACTGAGGGTCATACCAGAGACCCACCTTCCATGGGAGGATAGGGACAGCTGCCATGGAGAGCTCTTAGCTGGCAGCAGCACTGGCAAATTTTCATTTGGTTTATGCCTCATTGGCAATGAGATCACAGCAGTCCAGCAGTCAGTCACTCAGCCAAAAAACCTTTATTAAGGTCCAACTGTATCCTAGGAAGGGCAGTGAGTAGAGTGCTAGGTCTGGAGTTAGGAAGACTCATCTTCTTGAGTTCAAGTCTGTCCTCAGACACTTACTAGCTGTGTGACCCTGGACTAGTCATTTAACACTGCTTGCCTCTGTTTCTTCATCTGTAAAATGAGCTGGAGAAGAAATAGAGAAGAAAAAACACTTTAGTATCTTTGCCAAGAAAGCATCATATAAGGTCACAGAGAGTCAGATATGACTGAAAAAATGATTGAACAACAAAAGTGTCCTAGGAAATCTACTCTCCAGTAACTTCATGGACAGAGCATTGGATCTAGAGTCAGGAAGATTTGGGTTTAAATCTAACCTCCAAGGTGTTTCTCTGAACCTCAGTTTCCTCCTCTGTAAACTGGAGATGACAGTACCCTGGTAGTACTTACCTCCCAGGGTAGTTCAGTGAGCTTATTGTCCATTAGGGGCTTCCCACACCTCTAAGTTCTCAAGTAATGGCAGCCATCATTATGAAGCTCGAAAGGTGCTTTGCTAGGACAAATGAGTCAGGGAATTTGAATCCACAACCTGAATTCAATAGCTAGTGATTGGGCTGTTTACTTAACTGCCTATTTGGGCAAAGACTCAGTTTTGTCTCAGAAGAGTACTGTTGAGGCTTTCTTTCATAAAGGGTGGCTGCCAGTCTGTGGGCCCAGTGGTATCATGGCGCCAGTGGCAGTATTGAGAACATTGGGAATCAGTGCCATTATTGGTAGGCAAGAGAACAAGTCTATTATCTTTCTAGGATTAAAGTGAGCCACTCCACCGGCAGCTCTGCACTCAGCTGAGCTCTCAGACTCGTAGTCGATGACTTTGAATCTATTTTCAAAAGCTAAATTCATGTTAGCAGTTCACACCAATTTAAAATCCACTTCAACCTTAATACCTGTTTGTATCTATAGGCACAAAGATATATCAACTAGAGAGTTAATCCTTTTGACTGCAGAGGACAGCTAAGAGATTCCTAAGGAATCTTTTTGCCATGTCTAAAAGTGGTTGATGTCCACTTTTGTCCTCCTCTATTGTTATGTCAAGACATGAAGGTGACCTTGGGTTCTCAGATGTTGTGACAGTGGGACACATAATCTGATAGGTTTTAACAAGAGGCTATGGCTTTACTTGTAGCTGTAGTCTATATGGGGCAGCTAGGTGGTACAGTGGATAGAATCCTGGACCTGGAGTTAGAAAGACCTGAGTTCAGATCTGGCCTCAGACACTTAGTAGCTATGTGACCTTAGGCAAGTCACTTCACCCTGTTTGCCTCAGTTTCCTCATCTGTAAAAGTGATCTGGAGAAGGAAATGGCAAACCACTCTAGTATCTCTGCCAAGAAAACCCTAAATGGGGTCACGACTGAAATGATTTTATAGCAAGAACAACTAGTCTATATGAGGACTGGTCTAACTAAGTTCCAGGTGGTGTGTGCATGTTCATGTGTGTGCGTGTGTGCATGTGTGAGCACATGTATATGTGTGTGCACCTGTGTGCGCACACACGTGTGTGTGTGTGTGTGTGTGTGTGTGTGCTCGCGTGCAAGCACGCATAATGATGAGGGGAGAGAATTGTTACTGACTTGGCCCCAGAGAGATGGAATTCTTAGCAAAGGAACTCTTTGAGATCAACAGTTAAGTCACAGGTGGGTCCTGATGTGCAGGATTAGACTGTGAGTCCCTTAATGGCAGGGATTTCCTTTCGCCTTCCTTTGTGTCCCCAGTGCTTAGCACAGTACCTGACACATAGCAGGCATTTCCCAAATGTTTATTGACTGACTGATTTGTGAAGGGAGCATCTGCACCAAAGAAATCATGGATCCCTGATGTGCTGAATAGTCCTGCCTCCCACCACCTGTGATAGAGCCGAGCTCAAGAGGATGCATTTGGCAAGTCTTAAGGAGAGATGGTGAATGGCTCTCTTCCGATGACATTCCGCAAAGTCAAAGACTTCCCTACTGAATTAAAGAGGATTTTCAATATGAAAAGGCCAAATATGATGTGAAGATGGCCTCATCTTCTCTATCTTCAGAGTATAGGCTATTTGACCATTGATTAGGAATGGGAAGATCATGCAAATATATGCAGCATTTGGTGACAACCATTGAGGTCCACATTCCTTCATGCCTGTACCAATACTCATCATTTGTTGGGAGGTCTCCATCAAGATTCTACTGGGTCCTCTTCTCTGAGTACTACCAAACTAGTTCATCAGAAGGAAGGCTAGTCAGACAATTCTCTACCCAGTGAGTTTACATAGTGTTCAAAGTGCATTATGAAATCCTTACCAGGCTCTTTGTCTAAAAGTGTATGATGGGCTGGATGTTCTGAGATTAAAGTTGCTCAGATAGACTTGAGGACTGATTGGGGATTCTCAGAGGGGGCAGTGTTTAAGGAGGGTCTTTGGGCTAGAAGAACTAACCTTTCACTATCACAACATCAATCTGACTCTCCCAGCCTGCTTTAAAAGAGAATAGTTTCACGGCTCCTCTCCAGGCAGGGCCAGAGTAGGGGGGAAACAGAAAATCATCCTCACATCTTTTCCTGTTGATCTCATAATTTGTGGATTACAAAACAGTTTTCTCATAGCAGTCCTGGGAGGCAGGTAATGCAAATATGATCATTTCCATTTTATAGATGAAGAAACTCAAATCCTCCCGATTGCATCTCTTTTCGTTCACCATGCTACTTGACCAGGACCTTTTCAAACAGATCTCTTTCACAAGTTGGGGATGTCCACAGTGGTTATCAGCTAGGTGGCACAATGGATAGAGCACTGGCCCTGGAGTCAGGAGGACCTGAGTTCAAATCTGGCCTCAGAACTTACTAGCTAGCTGTGTGACTCTGGGCAAGTCACTTAAACCCCATTGCCTCTAAAATTAAAAATAAATAAATAAATAAATAAATAAAAATAACAAATAGACTCATAGGTTCTCATATCCCTATGGATCCTTGCCTATGATTTCCACCTGGTATCCAAGATAACTTAAATATATGGGACTCTGCTGCATATAGGAGGTGTGGCAATTTACTGCCTTTCTCTGGGCTTCATTTTTCCTCACCTATAGAATGAAGGCGTTGAACTAGATGAATTAAAGTCTTTGTCAGTCTAAATCTACAATCTCATGATAAGCCTTCATGGATGCCATACAACTCTTGAGTGCTATAAGTGAGGGATAAGATAAACAAAGGAGAGGGAGGCATGTGGCTTGGGGAGCCATCCATTGAAATATGATAGTGCCTGTGGATGGTTTGTCAGCAGGGGCCAGAGGAGAGAAAGAGAAGTCTTTGGATGACTATAAGTTTGAATGGAGGATGAGTGCCTGAAACACATGGCAAGGAGAGAGCAGAAGCCCTCTCACTGTGCTTGCAGCATGAATGATTGAAATGGTGAAAGGGCATTCTGCCAGAAAAACCCTTGGTGCCATTGCTAAGGAAGGATAGAACAATCCAGGGCACAGTACTACTTTATATGAATTTAGGAATGGAGATCTCCTTTGGAAATAAATGATATTAATGACACTACTTTGAACAGCATCAATCCAAGCATGATTAGCAACACTTTGAAAAGGAGTCATGTATGGCCAAGGTGGAAAATATGCTCATTATTAGCAGGTACTGCTACAATGCCGGACTGAAAAGCAGGAACTAAGGGTGACCTCCTCCCTAGAAGTGGGTATGCATTTTAAAGAATAAAGGGCAAGATGCATTGTCAAGTCTAGGTCATTAAGAATCATAATAACATTGGTGTGGGTGCTTTAGTGTGGGTGGTATTTTGGCCTAAGAAATTCAAATTGAAATGAACTGCCCAGAAGTGAAGCCATTCACTGGGGGGACGTCCCCACCCCCAACATACCTTGCAATGGTTACAATCAAAAGCTAATTGGGCTTCTGTATCAGGGGAGCAAGTTCAGATGTAAGAAAAGATGCTTGAGTTTCCAAATGATAGGATTGGATATGGGCAAGTGTTCTTTCTAATGTGGCATTAGATCCAATCAGACATTAGCTTTGAGATTAACCAGTTTGTTGTCATCCTGAAATTCTGTCTTTTCTTAAGAATAACCAGTGAGTATAGCAGAGAAGATAGCTTTCATCACAAATTAAAATTCTGGAGAACTCATCCATAACATGGAAAATCAGGAAGTGTCATTGATACATCATTCCCCACCCTCCTCCCCTCCTTTTCAAATGGACTAAAACATCTCTCCATAGATTGGTGCAGATGGAATGAACCTTCCCCAAGTCATCACTTTTGATTAAGGAGCATTTCAGTGTCACGGAAAAGGACAGCTGGATGATTATTCCTCCTCAAAATCATATCTGAATAATAAGCAGCCAAGGCAACGACCAGGGCTTTCGAATATTTAGGGAATCTTTATTTTCTCCTCTCAGAACATTTCTGCCTCTGATTTCTCTTCAGATACTCCTGCAAAACTTTCAGTTTCCTTAAAGCTGCAGTATGCTAAGAATGACTGATGGGAAACAGCTGGAACCTCTTCAGTAGTACAAAGTGTCATGTTTTCATCCTCAGGAATACCACTATCAAAGCTATCATCTGCCTCATTGACTGATCCCCCAATAACAATTGGGTTCACCAAATCCAGACTTATCAAAAGAGCTCAGCCTAATTGCATCTAACAGTTGCCTAGAGCAATAATTAATAGATGAAGAGGAGGGACATTAAAGGACTTGGAAAAGCAAAGAGTGAACATGATACCCTCCAAATAAGTGGTTTGAGTTCAATCAGGTCCCTGTGTATAGGAAATAGAAGAAATCCTAGCTTGAGAGCACAATTCCACTAGTATTCAAAGGGGACAAAAGGTTAAAAAAACTTTTGCTTTCTGGGAATAAACATATATCTTAAATTAGCTATTGGTAAACATTATCACATAATGACGAGTCACCATATTTGATGATTACTTGGAAAAGTCCATCAAAAATATGATGATAGTCTTGGAGAATGGCCAATAACAAGACCCAGTGAAGACAGATACAAAAATAAAATAGAGTAAATCCCTAAACTTTTATAACCTCCTAACTTGCCCGAGGGCCTTTATTAGAATTATTAGTTTCCCTTCCTTGTCTTGACATCCCTAGTGCCTAGAGAAGGGTCAGGCACAAAGAAGGTACCTAAGAAATGCTTTGTGAATGGGTGGATGAATGAATAAATTCATGACTAACATGTGGACAGAGGCCTATCTAGTCCCATTTCTAAACTTTCACTTAACTTATAGTTTGTGCAAAACATTGTCTATTCCCATTATTCATGAGTTAGGAGGGTGGGGCACAGTTTGTCCCTCCAGTATCCTCACAGCATCAAGAGAGGTTGAGAAAAGGCCTCTAGCACATCAGGAGGACATCCACTGGTGATGTGATGGGAGGCCATGGACAAGAGTGGTCTAGCCTGAGCCACAATGAATGGGCTGTGAACTCATGAATAAGTGTGAGTTGTAACACTTGGACAGGCAACCCTAGATCACCAAGGCCATATGATTTAACAGAACCTTTGGACCTCATTATCTGTCTTTTCTCACATTATTATTCTGCCTGATGATAATTTTCCAAATCCGAAGCCACATGGCTGGCCCCAGGAAATCCTTGTGGTTGGTCTCATGGTACAAGTAGAAGAAAAATCAGAAAACAATATGTTGTTGCTGATTTACTGAAATCACTTTGATATGGAATTCTGTCAGCAGCAGGGTGAGAGGTGCTAGAATCCTCTGAAGTCTGGAGACAGGCTTCATTTCAGTTCCCAGGAATTAACCATCATGCATTTACTTTTCATTGACCAAACCCAGCAACATCTACCTCTTGGGAAAGCTGTGATTTTGCTCACAAAATCATTCAGGGTAGACAGGATTCAGGCAGGGTGTTTCTGTGCGCTGGGTGGCCAAGCATCAGACTGCTGAATCATATTGACCTTGCAGTCCACTGTGCCCCTCAGATCCTTTTCACATGCCTTGCTGCTGTCCAGCCATAGCTCCTTCCTCTTGTTCTTGTGGAGCCGATCATTTGAACCTGTGGGTCAGACCTGCCATTGGCTGTAGCTTCTTCTTGGCCCTCTTCTTTGGTCAAGTTTTCCTAGTTTTGCTCCATGCAGACACTGTGTTTGATCAGCTCCCCATCTCCCCAACATCCAATCAGCAGCACTCCCTCCATGGAAGGTGAGTCTGCTGCCACTGAAGCAGTCCATACTCCTGGGGCCAACCCAATCCTTTGGGGAGCATAAAGCCATGCACATCCTCTTTGCCCCTCAGAAGGATCAGAGGCCTCAAGGGCTGTGTGTGTTTATGTGTATGTGTGTATATGCGTTTTTGCCAGCATCCACATGTTTTCTTCATAATGCCCTAGGTGTTAGGATGTGGCTCTGCCATCCTCGATGTCTTTTCTGAGGACCCTTGGGCCTGGTCTTCTGTCTTTGCTGAATCAAATCTGGCTCACAGGGCTGGAGTTCAGTCTCAGGCCCTTTCTTCTCCATGCTTTTCTCAGCCGGGATCTCGAAGGTGACATTCCAATGCTCTTCTCAGTGGGAAGTTAGTGTTTCTCTATTGAAAATGAGGGAACTAGAGGATTTCCAACATGGCTCATGCTTCTAACCTTTAAATAAAATTAAAAACACCTGCTTTCCTATCTAGCTCTAAAACTTCTACGTGGAATTAAATACTTGAAAATGGTAAGTTCTGGTAATGTTTACCTCTTTTTAAAGGATTAGGTTCTTTAAAATCAGAATAAAACAATAAATAGGAAACTCAAACCAGAGCTAGGGGCACCTTAGAGATCATAGGGTCCCAGAACTTCATGTTACAAAGGAGGAAACTGAGGCCTAGTGAGTGGAAGGACATTTCCTAAAGAGGGTGGATAGTAGAGCTGAGATTTGAGCCCAGGACACTAACTCCAAATCTAGTGCCCTCTGCCCTCCATTATGAGTTAGTCCTTAACCTCTTTTAGCTTTGATGGGGAGGAAGGGAGAATGGAAGAGAGGAGAGTATGCTCTCCTGGTTCTTTTGGTAACCATGATCTTGGCTCTGTCTGTTTTATCTGGGTGACCTTTCTGGCCCTTAGTGTTGGGCCATGTGATGTCCCAGGACCCTTCTGGCTCCAACATTATGAGCTTCTAAGTCCCCTAAACTCCTTTTCACATTTTAAGCCCAATGGTCTCTGCCAGCTCTTCCTCCCCCAATTAAAAAGCCAATGGCACATTTCTCTGCCTCTATCTCTTGCTCTCTCCATCTTTTTCTCTGTATCTGTCCCTGGATATCAATCCCTCCTGACCCTTCTCTGTCCCTGTCTCTTTCTCCCTGTTTTTCTTTCTCTATGAGCCGCCTTTCCCACTCATCTGTTTCTGTTCCTATTTCTTTGTCTTCCTTGTAAACAGCCATAACATAAAACTAAAAAGTTTTGAATATTTGTCATTTATTCTGTTTATCAAATAGAGAAATAATTGCTCTATTCACATTTTCGTGACTATTAAATTGAATATTTTACCCCTTTCTAAAGTGTGTTTTGTGGATAAATGATTTGGTCATTCCTGAAAGTAAGGGATTTGCCAGATTCAGAAGTAAGCTTTCTATCCCTAAACCAAAAGATAGCTTCAGTTTTTGTAAGGATTGAAAGGGCCTCCGTGAGTATCTAATAATCTGCTAGGGAAAGTCAGGGAGTCATGAAATCTCAGACTTTTGAGCCTGAGAAGGGCCAGAGGTAGAGCCCTAGTGAAAGCCCAGCTCAGCATCCCCTACCTTCATTAGAGATCAGAAGCATCATGGCAAGGGCAGAAAGAGTGGGATTATGATGCTCATTTGCCAATCAGGCTGTTTTTTGGGGGAACATATATGCACGTGTACCTGCACACGCACAGATTCAGTCATTCACAGGATAGAGTTCTCCCCCTGCCAAAGGGGTCATGGCAACAGGCCCAGATTCTCCTGGGACTCTGCCTGGTATATTCTTTGGGACATCCTGGCAAAAGGGCCACTTCCTGTCCAGAAGGAAAGGCTTGTAATCTTCTAGGGAGGGCTGGATTATATTTTGGATGTGACTCTCCCTGAAGGGCTTCATGGAAATCCCAGGGGGTGGGTGCCTGAGCTTTAGCTGAGCCTCAGGTTTGGGCTCATTCTTATTTCTCCTCTGCCTCACCTCTCAGGGCCTCACCATTTTGAACCCTTCTTTCGGTTGGAAGGGCCTGGCTGGGCCTTGGGGTCATGAGCCCATAGTGTGGTGATGATTTCAGACTTGCAGAGTGAGCTCTCCATTCCCAAAGACGTTACAGGACCAAGGAGAGGGTCCACTTGTTTCAAGGCTGATGAAAGGGATGGCCATGAGCATCAGAGAATGGACTAACTGATGATGAAGGAACTCAGCAGACCCCAAAAGGCAGAAAGGAAGGCTTTCCCATGGAGAGAGAGTTCTTGGGGTGTCTGCCCGGGGGAAGGGCTGGCTGGCTATAAGAGGAAGCATCTGGCTCAGTCCTGTGGAGAGCCAGGGATGAGGTCTTCCTTGGCGATGAGCATCATTCATAGATTTTTTGGAAAGCACTTTGTTGAAGGCTCTTTTAGAAACACTGTTTTCTCTGGTAACTCTTCTCTTTGTCTGTTTGCTGCCATTTTCTTAATCCTCTGGTGACTCTCCTCTGCCTGGGATGGACGGCAACAAACCTGACTGTACTGGGAACACGTTATGCTTGGGTGGTTTCTGCAGAATCCTTTTTAAGGCAAAACTCATTAGAAAGCGCAGTCCTGAGGAGGAATGGCTTATTGTTCACCTTGAGAACCCCACACACAAGGAAGCTTCTGCCCCGTCACCCCTTCCTGGCTGGAAGGACCAAGACGCCCTTACCACTGCCCCTCCCCAGAATCAGTCCACATCTCAATTCAGCATGCCTTCATTGATGTCCTATTGGGTTCCTGCCAATCCTTGTACGAGGGGCTGGCCACAAAGATGGGAGTGAGGCATTCACACTGTAAGCTCAGAGATCTGGGGGAAGCCTCAGAGGCTCACTGGTCTCACCCCCTCATTTCTTTTACAGAAGAAGAAACTGAAGTCCTGGTTGTCTATGTCAAGTAAACAAGCAATTTTAAAATGCCTACTATGTGCCAGACATGCTTACTAAGTGCTGGGGACCAAGTGCCAAATGTCTTAGACAGGAAATTGAGTGAGGTCGGGGCTGGACCTCAGTTCCCCTGACTCCAGTGAGCACCAGAATAGGAAACAAAAAAGATGTGTACAGAAAATAAAGTTTTTTTTTTAATCTGACCACTAAAAACTGGGGTTATCATAGAGAGCCTTGGTGGGGTGGGGAAGTGGCCATGGACTGAGCTAGAAATTCTAGGGAGACTACTCCAGACAGGAGGGACTGCCTGGGTGAGGCATGTAGGTTGGAGCTGGAATTTTATTTAGCTGGGGGAAAGGGCAGCTAGGAGGCTCAGTGGATAGTGCCAAGCCTAGGGTCAAGAAGACCTGAATTTAAATTCAGCCCCAAATACTTACTAGCTTATGACCCTGGACAAGTTACTTTACCCTGTTTGCCTCAGTTTCCTCATCCATAAAATGAGCTGGAGAAGGAAATGGCAAACTGCTCCAGTGTCTTTGCCAAGAAAACCTCAAATGGGGTCACAAAAAGTCGGACATGACTGAGAAACGACTAAATAAGAACAGAAGTAGGGGGAGGAGGGAAGGCTGTGTGACCAGCCTGGGATGAGGGGGCAGGTCTGCAGCCCTGGGAAGGGCGGTTACTCTCCGCAGGACACTGGGCAGAGCGGTTACTCTCCGTGGGACACTGGGAAGAGCTGCCCACCTTTGCAGAGAACAGACAGCTCTGAGGTTGGCACTCTGAAGGTGCCCTTTTTTCAAACCAGGGAAGTTCTGGAGCCATGTGCATGTTTTAGCTGTGAATCACTTAAACAAAGCAGAGAAACAAAGAAAACCTTCCTTTTGCGGGTACCCCAGACTCTCTGGGAAGGCCACTTTGGCTGAACTTTCTGTCGGTTGAGTTCTAAATACATCCCTATTTTCCAAAGGAAAAAGAAAATATGCTTGTCCAGAGCTCTCCCTCTGGAAGCAGGCTCGGATTCATGAGCAGCACAGTGGGAGAAGCAAGCCTCCATCGGGGCTCGAGATGGCGAGAGTAGGAAGGAGCAGAGACTGCAGGCAAGGTAGGGAGGGCAGCCCAGCAGGGCTTTCTGGAGGCAGCGCAGATGGACAGAAGACACTGAACCAGCCATTGGGAGAGTATCACACAGAAAGAAGCCAGACATGGAGGAAACACCTTCCCGGTAGGTCGGGGCAAGACTTGCAGTGGTGGGGTTCTCTGATCTTGGCTCTGAAGTCTAAGAATGTGGTCTGGAAGCCCTGGAGGTATCTCAGAGGAGACAAGAGTGCCCAGGCCTGGCTTGCCAGGGGACGTCTGGCTCATGTCAGGTGGACAAAGCCAGACTTCCCTGAGCTTTCAAAACAAGTGGACAATGACTGAAGAGAATTGATGACCTTCTTGCTGGAGATGGAAGGAGAAGCATTGTAGGATCCTGAGGCAGGGCTAGACAAGAACTGGTTGGTCCTCTAGGCCCACACTTCCATTTTATGGAGGCAGAGGAGTTCAGGGACTGGCCTGAGCACATGATCTGGTCCTTGGTGAAGCTCCTTTTTCCAGGACAGCCTTTTCTGTTTTAGCTCCTTCTCCCTTCATGGCAGTCAGTGGATTCAGGACTGATGGATTCGTAGCATGGGAGAGCTCTCTTAGGTGAGAGCTTCTGGCCCAGGGTCCATGGTTTTTTTTCTTTAAATATTTGGATAACTGTGTCTCAGTATAACTGTCTTCCTTTGTAAACCTAAGAACTTTATTTTCTGCACTTGAAAACACGGTTCTGAGAAAAGGCCCGTCATCTCCACCAGCCTGACTGCCCCAGGGGTTCAGGACACACAAGAAGGGGCAGACCCCAGATCTAGTTGATCTCATTTTAGAGATCAGGAAGCAGTGCCTGGAAGGGAGTGGGGGGGGTGACTTGCCTATGGACCTATAGTTGTTCAGTTCAGAGTGAGAACCAGAGCCCAGGTCTCCTGCTCCAGACTGAGCACTTTACCTTTATCTGTGCCTAGGGAACAGGCCAGATGGGAGGGGACCTCAGAAGCTTCCTGGTTCAAACCTCTCATTTTGTGCCTGGATGAAGCTGAGGGTGGATCAGGGTCACATCCAGAGGGGGTGGAAGTTCCTAAGCAACACTATTTTTCTAGACAAGTGTCTGGACTTCAGTTAATCAGTCACCTGTTCAGATATCCATGTTGTACACTATGTGAGGCTCAGGGAGCACTTGATGACTGTCCATAGAAGGACCTTGAGGGGTGCCGGGGCTGGGGATGAGTCAGTCTGTCAGCATGAATTAGTAAAGAGCTTACTATGGGCCAGCCACTGTGTTCATTTGAAGAAAAAATAATTGACTTTTACTCCATACTCCAATGTTTACAACATGCTGCTCATGCATTACCTTGTTCAGGCCTCCCAGCATCCCTGGGAGGGGGCACTACTCTGTCTTTATCCCCATTCTTCAGATGAGGAAATCTCAGGTTCATAGAGGAAGCATCCTGCAGCCAGGAAGCCTCCGAGGTTGGGTCAGAACCTGGGTTTCCTGCCCCCCCAGACATGGTGTTCTGGTCATTGAGACCCTCCTGCCGGCCCTTTCACGTGAATAGACCTGAATTTGGTCAAAACTCTGCCCATTGGTTCTGATTCCCACAGGTGCTGTAGTGATACTAGTTTAAGCTTCAGAACAAAGATTGTGTCCAATTTTTTCAAAATGTTCTGTTGGTGCAAAGGATATAATGTCATTAAAACAAAGAAACAAAGAAACAAACTACTCGGGCAGTTTGCCGCTAACTTGGGTGCTAGGACCAAGAAGGTCTTACAGAAGTTCCTTAAGGAAGACTTGCAGCCTGAAGAGGAAGTAAATTATCCTCGGATGCCAAAAGCCATAAAGCTCTTGGAAGAGGGTACTCTGAGGCCCCAGAGGAGGCTGGATGAGTCTTATCTTGTAGTTAAAAAAAGATACATCCCATGTCTGCAGAAATCCAACAAATTGTGATGGGCAAGGCTAATGCACTTATCTGAAAGGGGATCTCTGAGGCCTTTTCTATCTCAGCATCCTCGAATGCAGGAAGAAAGCCCACCCCAAGGAGAAAGCATGAAATGTTCACATACTCTTTGGTCTCCTTCACCTCAATTCCTTTCTGGAGGTCTTACTTAACTTCCTGCCTTCTCATGAATGATGCCAACGTGGTGAAGACATTGAGGATGGTCAGGGATCTGTCCTAAAGAGAAATCAGCCTTAGGTACTTGATGCTTCCAGTGATAGATAGCAACTCAGGGCTTTTGGTGAAACTTTCTGCTGCTCTGGTTTAGGGTCTAAAAACATGGCATGATCAGTCCCAGTAGGCACTTTGTATCCAAGTTCTATGATGAATGACAGTCAGAAATTTGAGGACTGCTAAGAAGCCTCTTCTCATCAGATGCCTGGGATGGTTTAGGCAAGCCAGTTGGACCCCACTTAATAGAAGGTAACCTGTATTCAGAGGCTTGAGCCAGAGAGAAGTATGAGAGGAGGATGTTTGAAGGAGAAATGTGAACTCCAAAGGAGTAACAGCAGTTTTCTGACAAAAACTGGGGACCTTAAGAACATTAATTACTATCATGTTTACCAAATGAAAAGGGCACCAATGCTAGCAGAAGGGCATGGATTGCACAAGAAAGGAGGAAGAAGGGAGTCAGGCTAGCCTGAGCCCATATGACCAGGGGCTTAAGAAGTGATGACTGCTCAAGGCTCCAGGCCAGAATGGAGCCCATGCCCTCATTCATTCATTTTGAATTGTAGAGAGAAACATAAGGGCCATTATTTGACAAAGACATTCTGGAATATATTGAAAAGAAACCTTATTTCAGGCATTTAGTACCAAACTGGAATACTTTTTTTAAAAAAAAAATTAGCTTTAAAAAGGAGACTCCGTTGAAAGAGACACCTGCATTTTCCAAATTGTGACTTGACTTAGCTCTACTTGCAATTTAGAAAGTGAATCTGATCATCCAAAAGAAGTAACTTAAGAGCATCAGTGATTGGACCAGACTAAGCCAAAGAGGATGAAGGGATCAAGGTGTGTAGACCTAAAAGGATGCTTTGTTATATTACCCCATAAAAAAGTAGTCTTTAATGCCAGAAAGATTAAGAGTCTCAATCTGGTGCCTGTAGAGAATAAAGAATTATTTGAGGCAGTGCTAAAGAACGATAGTCTTAAAGATCTCTCCACTAACCACGAAAAAGAACCCTCCTCTAGTAGCCATCCCCAAAGGGCAGGCAGCTATTTGTTGTCAAGGCTTTCCGCAGAAAATGTTTTTGTTAGTGACTTCAGGGACCAGAATCCTAGAGCTATGGGATCATAGACTTGGAAGGGTCCTGAGAGCCCCAGAAGAACCCGAGCTCCTTGAGGGGAGCTCCCAGGGGCTATTTCACCTCTGTCTTTGTATTCTCATTCACTAGCACCAGGTCGGACATACAGTAGGTGCTCAATACATGCTTCCTGAATGTATGAATGCATCTAGTCCAATCTGTACCTCTGACTTCATTGAATTAAGTTCAACAAACATTTAATAACTGCCTACTGTGTACAACCTAGCACTTGACTAGGTGATTAATTTAAGACTCTAAGGACAAGACTGCAATGGTCCCTGCCCTCCATGAGCTGATGTTGTTGGGGGAGATACAGTTGGTGAGAAGATGCTCTGTGACATACCGTAATGATAGCTAGCACTTATACATCATTGATGGTCTGCTGAGCACTTTTGCTATATTATTTCACTTGATACTCATGTGAGATAGATTTGATTATTGTTTTCATTTTACAGATAAGGAAATTAAGGCAGACAAAGGTAAATTGACTTGCCCAGCATTACATAGCTAGTAAGAGTCTGAGGTAGGATTTGAACTCGGGTCTTTCTGACTGTTCCCTAGACAACCTAGTGGCCTTAAAGTAACTTGAGAAGGAAAGAACATTAAGAAATGAGGGACTCAGGAAGGACAGCCCGTGCAGCAGGTGGCCTTAGCAGAGCCCTGAAGGAAGACTGTGTAAGATGCAGGAGCATATCCCAGATATGGACACTAGCCTGCGCAAATGCCCATGAAGTGATCCTGGAGCATTGAGTACAGGATTGACTCCAGGTGCCATTTGGCTGGACCATGGAGGGCATGAAAGGGAATGGTGGGAAATCAGAAATGAGTGGTAGATGGGAGTCTGATTGTGAAGGGCCTTGGTTGGTTGGTGTCCTTCATTCTTGAAGAGGACCCACATGACATCACTGTGCTAGAGTCAAGGGACAGTGTGTCCGACTGTGGCCGATCAGACCGGGAAGAACTCAGATGGTCTCCCACAGGTCAGGCAAATTGCCCATGTAAATATTTGGGTAGGTTCTCTAAATTTGCACATCCTGCATTTCCGTTGAGCTGTTTCAATTCTGCTTTGCTCATGAAGCACAGCACCTTCTCTGATGAGGGCACGCCATGCTGGGCCGTCCTGTGCCAGTGTCCCCCATGTCACACAATCAGTTCTTCAGAGAGACCTTGAGAGTGTCCTTGTATCACTTCTTCTGACCAGCATGTAAACGCTTGCCCTGTGTGAGTTCTCCATAAAACAGTCTTTTTGGCAAGTGTATGTTTTGCATTCCAACAACATAGCCAGCCCATTGGAGTTGTGCTCTCTGAAGCAGCATTTGAATGCTTGGCAGTTTAGTCTGAGAAAGGACCTCAGCATCTGGTATCTCATCCTGCCAGGTGATCTTCAAAATCTTCCTAAGACAATTCAAATGGGAGTGATTCCGTTTCCTGGCATGCTGTTCAAGTTTCACAGACATACAGGGAGGTCAGCACAGTGGCTCTGCAGACCTTTAGTTTGGTAGTCAGTCTAATACCTCTTCTCTCCCATACTTTCCTTCAGAGCCTCCCAAACACTGAGCTAGCTCTGGCAATGCGTGCAACAACCTCATTATCAATGTGTACGTCCCTGGAAAGTACACTACCAAGGTAAGTGAACTTATGCACAACATTCAAAACTTCTCCATTTGCTGTAACTGATGGTTCCACTTTTGGATGGTGTGGTGCTGGCTGGTGGAGCACCTGTGTTTTCTTGGTGTTAATTGTTAGGCCAAAATTAGCACAAGCAGCAGAGAATTGATCCACACTTTGTTGTATCTCAGCTTTAGAGGCTGCGTTGAGTGCACAATTATCTGTAAACAGAAAACCATGCACCAACACTCCTTCAACTTTGGTCTTGGCTTGTAGCCTTTTCAAGTTGGAGAATTTACCATCAGTGTGATAGCTGACCTTGATGCCATATTCATCATCATTGAAAGCATTTGACAACATGGCTGAAAATACGCTAAAAAGCACGGGAGCAAGCACACAGCCTTGTTTCACTCCATTGGTGACTGGGAAAGCACGAGAGCATTGTCCATTATCCAGAACCTGGACAGGCATGCCGTCATGAAATTGATGTACGATGCTGATGAACTTCTCTGGGCAGCTAAATTTTGATGTAATTTTCCATAAGCACTCACAACTGACAGTCTCAAAGGCTTTGGTCAGATCTACAAACGTGTACAGACCTCTGTTCTGCTTCTGGCTTTTCTCCTGGAGTTGTTGGGCAGCAAATACCATATGGACCATTCCTCAGCCCTTTCTCAAGCCACACTGGCTCACAGGTAGATGGCCATCTTCAAGGTGAAGGCTCAGCCTATTAAGGAGGACTCTAGCAAGAATCTTACCAGCAATGACTAAGAGAGAGACGACCCCTCCCCCCTGGCGATTGTCATAGGACAATCTATTTCCTTTACCTTTATAGAGATGGACAATGGAGGCATCTTTGAACTTCTGGGGGATAACCTCCTCCTGCCATGTGACTTGGTATATATATACATACACACACACACACACACATACACACACACACACATATATATATTTATATAATTATAATCCATAGATCCAATTTTAATTTTATTTTTGCTTCCAAATTTGCTCCCTTCCTACTTCTCTCCCACCTATTAAAACAACAAGAAAACTAAAGCCTATTACAAAAATGTAGAATCACTCAAACACAATTTCTCACATTAGTCACATTCCACCAAAAAAAAGAAAGAAAAGAAAATGGGTTTCACCTGAACTGCGTCCATCAGTTCTCTATATGCAGCACGTTTCATCACAAGTCTCTTGAATTGTCACTGGTCATTGTGTTTCATTAAGTCTTTCAAGGTCAATTATCTTTACAACATTGTGGTAGTGCATTTTCTTGGTTCTGCTCACTTCATTTTGCATCAGTTCATACAAATCTTCCCAGGTTTTTTCTGAAACTGTACCCTTCATCATTTCTTACAGTCCAATAGCATTCCATCACCTTTATACACCATAACTTGTTTAGCCATTTCCTAAATGATAGATACCCCTTGAATTTGCCATTCATTTTATTTTAAAAAAAAGCTATTATAAATGTTTTTGTCCAAATGGGTGCTTTCCCCTCTTTTTGTTTTTGGATCTCAGAGCTATTAGTAGTAATGGTAGGCCAAGAGAAATGCAGTTTAATAGATTGTGGAGCATCTCTAGATTGGGTGGACCAGTTCACAGTTCCACCAACAGTGCATTACAGTACCTGTTTTCCCACATCCCTTCCAGCATTTCTCATTTTTCTTTTCTGTCATCTTAGCTGATCTGATAGCTAGCTATGAGGTAGTTTTTCCAGAGTTTTTTTAAATCTTATTTCTATAAATTTTTTAATGATTTAGAATAGCTTTTCCTGTGGATATTGATAGCTTGAATCTCTTCTAGAGCAGAGATTTCTAACTCGGTCTCCACAGAACCCTAAGAGGTCCATGGACAGATATTAGGTGTTTTGTGTACGTGAATGGTGATAAATGAACTTTAATTTTCATGACCCTCTAAGTGAAATGTATCATCTCCTTTAGTAACTTAAATGTGTGATACTGAGAAGGGGCCCATAAGTATTGCCCAACTGCCGAAAGCGTCCATGACACACAAAGGAGGTTCAAACCCCCTGGTCTAGAGGCCATTGGGATGCTGGAGAAGGGAGTGAGATGGTTGGATCTGGGCTTTGGGAATATGAATCAGGCAGATGTGTGGAGCGTAGATTGGAGTAGAGAGGGACCAGTTAGGAGGCTGTCACCATAGTCCGAGAGAGAGGATGAGGGCCTGCAATTTAGGCTGTGCTTGTGTGAGTGGAGAGAAGGGAATGGATACAAGAGATGGGGTTGAGAAGACCTGGTAACTGAATGAAGGGGATGAGGGAGGGGGTATATTCAGGGATGACTCCAAGCTTACAAACTTGAGTGACAGAAGTGAACCCTGAATTCCTGAGTGCTACTGTGGCCCTGTCAGAAAAGTTGAGCAGAACCTTGGGAACCTGCCAGGGCATGGGCAATTTGCTGCCCTCTTTTCCTCCCCCCCCACCTCACCATCCTCTGATGATGGGGTGGGATGCTCAGCCAGTGGCTCTGACTCCATCTTTAAAGGGTTTTTCTGGACCAAAAGTTCACCCAGATTTGGAGTCAAGCTGCAAAGTGACTCTTGATTAGAACTAGCAGCCAAGATCTTGCCAGTGCTCTCTCCGAAGCCCTAGAAGCTCACTGAGGCTAGAAGTGGGGATGGTGGTTGGTGGACAAAGTCTCCTACCTCAGTGCCTGACTGTGAAGGACCGCGGCCAGTCTGGTGCCGAAAGGTCGTCAGGGTACTTGTGAGCCAGCTGCACCATGCATGGGCTCCTGGAAGGAAGGAAACACCAGTGCTTGGTCATAGCTGGTGACAGGGAATGAAGGCTAGTGAGAAGGAAAGAGAAGGTGGTGAAGAGGCAAGCACCCAGAGCAGGGCTCCAAGGCAGCGGCTTTTGCAGTGTGCTCCACTATGGCATCCAGATAAGAGGGCTGCAGCTCAGTGCTTCGTGGCAGTGGCAGAGGAATAAAGATGGAATAAAGATGCCTGTGCAGGGGCCCTATGGGAGAGACAATCTGGAAATTTCCCCCGATCCCCAGCCCCCTTCCTCAGACTGCTTGTCTACCCTCGCTGCTCACCACGTCAGCATTTTTAGAAAGACATTTGATTAAGAATTAAATGCAAAAAAGTGATTAAGCCTTAATGGATCTAATGGACTGGACTGCAAAGCACTAGCATGACAAGTGATGCTCACAAGGACCATGCCAACCACAGCAAATTTGGGTCATTTACTGGTTTCATCCCTATTATTTTCAGTTTCTCCTTTTCTCTGTCCCCCTTCCTCTCTGTCTCCCCTTCTATCCTCCTTCCTTTCCCCCTCCTTATCCCTACTGTCTCCCCTCTCCCCCTTCATCCTTGCTTTCCTCCTCCCTCTCCCCTCCCCTTCTCTTTCCTTCCCTCTCTTCCTCCCTCTCCCTCGCTCCTCCTTTCCTCCCTGCCCCTTTCTCTCCTTTTGTCCTCCCCTCCACCATATAAAGGTCTACCCAGAGTAACAACAACAAGTATTTATGGAGTGCTTTTTGTAAATGCTGGGGATACAGAGAAAGGCAAGAAAACATACACACAGAGTAATCTCAGAGGGGAAGGCGACACTGTTTTTGTTAATACTGAGTGTTGAGCGGTAATTATGTCCTACACCACTATCTATGTTAGAAGAAAGTAAACTGCTGGAGAAGTTGTAGACCTTCTGTTACTAAGCACCAGGGACATCTTAAGTGTTAAGAGATTGATGACTTTGCTAAAAAATCTCTGTAAATTCATGCCTGGGGGGCAGGGGAGAAGAGGCTATAATTACTTAAACATATATTACTTTCCAAAACAAGCAAAACAACCAGGCAAAGTCATTAAGGTATTCTAAACCTAGCTTTGAGCTCAATAATTAGGACAATCCTAATTATTTTCATCTCTTCTACCATCTTACCTCTCTGACTCCACTATTTTCCCCATCCTCTTTAATTGGAAATTTCCAGCAACTTCTAGATCTTTCTTTGGAGCCAATAATTTAAATTCCAATTCTAATTTATATTCTAAAACCATTTATTCATATATGTCTGCTATGTGCCAAGCATTGGGCTAGGCACTGGGGATAAGGCCAGACCTTCAAGGATTATGGGAGAGGCCTGCAAAAATAGTGTCAGAGGGCTAAAGCCCAGAATAAGCTGAGGTTGGCGAGGGAGGTGAAGAACAACCAAAGGCCACTTTTCCTAAGTCATCCGGGATTGATGGAAGCAGGGAGAGGAGCTCTGCTCTGGGGGGATGGGAAATGACAACTGAGAACAGAGAGGCCAGGCTTGCTTGCTTCTGATGCTGCTTCTGCTTCTTCTGCTTGGGCTGGAGTGGCAGAGAAATGGCTGATGGGGAGTTGGTGCCAGAGATGATTCAGAGATAATGAAGGAGCTCCTGGATGCTCTGGATGAATTCAAGAGACCTGGCCCAGATGAACTCCATAGCAGTGCAGTGGAAAGAAGGTTGTGCTTGGAGACAGGAAGACCTGAGTTCAAATTTGGCCTTAGACACTTACTAGCTGGGTGATTCTGGACAAGTCATTTAATCTCTGTCTACCTCATTTTCCTTATCTGTAAAATGGGGGTAATAACAGTACCTCTTAGGACTGTTGTGAGGATAAGACAAAATAACATTTGTAAAATGTTTTGCAAACTTTGAAGTGCCATATACACATACATATATTTACACTTATTATTATTATCATGAGGATTATTGCCTGAAAGATTTGACCAATATGATTGTTGACCCACTGTCAGTAATAATGGAAACTGGGAAAGATACCACAGGGTTGGACAGGAAAAAATGTTTCAGCTTTGAAGTCTGTTAACCATAGGCCAGTGAATACGACTTTTGATTTCTGGGAAAAATTCTACAATAGATCACTAGAGAAATAGTTGACGTGTATTTGGGAGCAAAGCAGTGAGTCCAAAGGCCAGCATGACTCGCTCAAGAGCAGACGAAGACTCCAGAGGAAGTTCCTTTCTTGTGGCATTACTGAACTATTTGGTAAGAGGAATCCAGTGAATATTGTTTACCGAGATTTTAGCAAAGCTTTGGATAAAATATCACTTGCTATTTTCACAGAAAAGATGAAAAGACATAAATTAGATGAGAATATGATCAAATGCATTGAGAATTAAGATTGGATGACTGGTTTCAAAACTCTTGAAAATGGTGCCAGGTCAGCGTGCCAGCAGGTCTCCATTGGAGGGCCTCAGGGATCCTGTATTATTTAGCATTTTTTAAAATCAGTGACTTTGATACGGGCCTACAGGCCATGATTGCCTAATTTTCTAATGGTGTAAAGTTAAGCTAGGAGGGCTAGTTAAGACTTTGGATGACAGTTAGTCTCTAAAAGGACCTTGACAGGCTAAAACACAGGACTGGATCCAATAGGATAAAATTCAATAGGTATAAATGTCCAACCTCACAATTTGGGACAAAACCAAATAGCCCAGGTAGGGGAGGCAGGGACAGGTGACGGGCGTACTGGAGAGGAGCATGGAGTGAGTTGGCAGGGGCAGAATGGGCAGAGCAGCTGAAATAGTGAAAGCCAACTTCACTAAAAGGAGGCATATCTTCCTGTGTCTTCTGCCCTCATTGGGCATCTTCTGGAGTGTCGTGCTCAGTTCACTTAAGGGCATTGAGAGGGGACAGCATCCAGAGAAAGGCAGGCAGGATGGTGGAGGCCTCACATCCACCATGTAGGATGGTTGGTTGGAGGAACTGGGCATGTTTAGCCTGGAGAAGAGAAGATTCAGGACAGCATCACTGTCTTCAAGCTTTTGAAATGTTGTCATACGGAGGGAGGCAGGAAACAAACATTTATTAAGCACCTGCTATGTGCCACACATTGTGCTAAGTGCTTTACAAATATTCTCCCATGTGAGCCTCCCAACAGCTTTAGGAGATGAATGCTATTATTATGCCCATTTTATAGTTGAGGAAACTGAGGCAGGCAGAGGGTATTTGAGCTCAGGTCTTTCTGACGCAAGGTCTGGCTCTCTAGGCCCTATTTATTCTGTTTCACTTTAGAGGGCAGAACCAGGGGCACTGGGTGGATGTTGCCAAGACTTATTTAGGGAGGAAAAAACCCAAACTTCTTTTCTAACAGAGCTGCAAGAGTGTTATTTTGGGCAAGCTAATTAACCTCTCAGCCTCATTTCTTCCTGGGTAGGATGTGGGGTGGGGATGATATACTACATGCCTTAAAATAATGGATAAAAAGCATGAGTTTTCCCCAACAATGGCATGAATGAGTTGTAAGGACTGGAAGCAGAGGGGCTGTGCCTGGTGTGGAGCTTCTGGAGCATATCCCAACGGAATGAGAGTTTTTCACTGGGTAACCTCAGGGGATTGGTTTCAATTATCTGGACCTCAGTTTTCTCATGTATCGGCCGACAGGATGGCCACGTGTTATGATGCTACCTAAGGTCGTCAGCCACTCTTTATGCTTTGATCCTGAGATTCCACCCCCCCCACTCACTTTCCCCCTCTTGCTTACAGTCAAACACTCTCCCTATTTTAAGAAACACTGGGAATGCTCCCATTCACTGTCCCTGAGGCTTCCCAGACCAACATTTGCTATCCTTGAATGTGAACTCCTTAAGAGCAGATACTGCCTTGCTATTTGTACCCTTCACATTTAACATTTGCTTGGCCCGTGTTTAAGTGCTAAATAAATACTTTTTTCATTCATTCATTCATTCATTCATTCATTTATTCATTCATTCACTCACTCACCCATCCACTCATCCTGTCACTCTCCTCCTGTGAATCCTGACCTTGGTGTGGTTTCCTTCACCCCCCTTAGAAGTTGCCCAGGCTCCAGCCTTCTGGCAGTGTTGCCATCACATTGAATTTTGGCCATCCAAAAGCCCATGCACCTTCTTGGCTTCCTTCTGAGGACCTGTCATAATATGAAGCACACTTCTTGTTCATGTCTCCTCCATCACTTCTTCCTTCCTTTTGGTGATTCAGCTTTCTCCTTTTCCTTCTCCCTTTGGCAGAGAACTGCCTTTTTTGGGGATTCTTTTACTGTAGTTATAAAATAGAAAAAAAATCACCCCCATATTGATGAGAAAGGAAACTCTCACCAATATGCCAAGAAGGGCTGTTTTGCAGCAGAATTCCTACACTGTCCCTTTGAGAAGCTGTCCCTGGACACAGCAGTTTCTGAGCTAATGTGTTTCTTTTATGGGTCTTTTAAAAATGAGAATTCCTTAGAGATTCCATCTTTCTTGGTGGCTGTAACCTTCACCTTGGTTCCATCACCATTAAAGTGTTTCTGAAGTCAGGCTGACCCTGTTGTTAGAGCCAAGAACCTTTTGAAAACTTGTTCATAAGAAACATTTAGTTTTCTCCTTCTCTCCTACTGAGGACATTGGAAACACAGCTAACATCCAGAATGTGTGAATTGTGTTCCCTTATAGAAGGTCAGCCCTGCCCCCGTGGATGGCAATTAAAACCCCTTGCATCCTGTGTATGAGGGAGTAAACTAGAGAATATAATTTCTGTAAAATAAAATAGATTGCTACCTCTACCCGATGCCCTTGGTGATAGCCTGCAGGAAAATCCAATCAGAGGTCACTGGCCTGAGCCCTAACAGACTCAGAGGTGCACAGACTGAGATACTCACTTTCACTTAGGACAAAAAGCATGGTGGCTGAGGGGGACAGTGAGTGGAGGAGACACTCTTCACTTCCCCCCATGCATATTCTCACTCCCCAAGAAAAAGCCCCCTTACTTTCTACGATGGTAAGGAGGAGGTCTGGCCACTCTCCTTTTGAACACTAATCTCCTTTGGAATGGGATCTATTTGCCTTGATCTGCAAACAAAATTAACTGTCAAGCCTTTGCATTGATTTTGTGGAGGCTTGTTTTAAGTATCATTATTATTTTATCAGAAAATATATGATTTTGTAAGCTTTATCGCATTCTTGAGTGAGATCCTATTATGCCTTTGAGCCAATGCTTTTTCCAGAGGAGCCCAACTTCAATTGTATAATGAAAATCAATGAGAAAACAGAATCTGCTGCACAGAAATGGTGCACAAGCACATTGAGGCCATTAGGTGTGGATCTCTATATTCACAGTGAAAGGATGAGCAGTTTGTCTGCAAAGCAAGGCCTTCCCTCTTAGCTTGTTTGAGGCCTCTTGTGCTCTCAGAACTTCTGGAAGTGCTGTCCATGGGGGCCTCCGACCTTGTATGATAGGCCCCATCCCAGGGGCAGCTAGGTGGCGCAGTGGATAGAGCTCCAGCCTTGGAGTCAGGAGGACCTGAGTTCAAATCTGGCTTCAGACACTTGACACTTACTAGCTGTGTGACCCTGGTCAAGTCACTTAACCCTGCTGCCTCACCAAAAAGCAAAACAAAACAAAACAAAAAAAAACAACAACAAAAAAACCCCAAAAACAAAGACAAAAAAGAGGCCCCATCCCTGCTCTTACTTAGTGGGGGGCTAAGGTGAGAGTGAGGTTAATGTTCCCCAAAGGTCCTGTCCTCATGGCTGAGCCTCCTTCCCTGGCCCTCTGACAGATGCTACTCCAGCCAAATGATGCTTCTCTTGAGTGTGGCTCAGCAGGCCACTGGGCCAGGGAGATTTCCCCTGCCATGCTCTGCCTCTGATTCTTTCCCTTGACTTCTGAAGCAAAAAGTCAAATAGTGCTGGCAGGGTCCATAAGGAGGGGGAGGGTGAGGTCAAGTTTACTTGGAAACCAGATGTAGAGAGCCATACATATGTATATACATCCATCCATATACAATATATACGTCTAGAAATGCGTGTGTATACATACATACATATCCTATACATACATACATATACACAGATACATATATACACACACATTCACATACTCACTGATGATTGATGTTCATTTTGAAGATCTTTAGATTCTGAACTGCATTCCGAGTAGTCCAAAATGGGTGAAATAATGCCCAGCATTGTTTTCTCATCAGGTACATGCTGAACAGTTGCTTTGACACTAAGCTGGTCAGAATATTTTCAACACCTCATTCCCCCCATTTCTGATAAATGGGGTTTTACTCTTCTACAAGGAGCCCTCTGAGGGCTCACAGCCAATCTTTGGCAGGGCTGGGGAAGCACTGGCTATCTCCTTGTTCCTCGCACACTTGCTCACTAACTCCACAAGGTGGGTATCTGGGAGGCACAAGGCAAGTCAAAGAACATTCAAGTTTTATGAGTACCAACCCTCTGGTGCCTCAGCTACTTTTTGGACACAATTTCCAAAGCACTGGACAAAAATGACTTGCCTTGTGCCTCCAACTTCCAGTGGACTTCAGAAAAATCTGGAAAGACTTGTATGGACTGATACTGAGTGAAGTGAGCAGATCCAGGATAATGTTGTATACAGTAACAGCCATGTTGTACAATGACTAACTTTGATAGACTTAGCCCTTCTCAGCAATGCAAGAATCTAAGACATCTCCAAAAGTCTCATGATTGAAAATGCTATCCACATCCAGAGAAAGAACTATGGAGTTTGAATGAAGATCGAAGCATGCTATTTGCTCTTTTTTTTTCTTCTGTTTTGTTTTGTTTCTTTTTCTTGTGGTTCCTCCTATTGGTTTTAATTCTTTACAACATGACTAATGTGAAAATATGTTTAATAAGAATGTATATGTAGAGCTTATATCAGATTGCAGACCATCTTGGGGAGGGAGGCAGGGAGGGAGAGGAGAAAATTTAAAACTCAAAAGCTTATGGAAGGGGGCAGCTAGGTGGCACAGTGGATAGAGCACCTGCCCTGGAGTCAGGAGGACCTGAGTTCAAATCTGGCCTCAGACCAAACACTTGACACTTACTAACTGTGTGATCCTGGGCATGTCGTTTAACCCCAATTACCTAAAAAAAAGCTTATGGAAGTGATTATTAAAAACTAAAAATAAATAAATTAATTTAAAAAATTAAAAAGAAATCCCCTCTGTCAATGCAGATGACCAATTCATCTGTAGCTTCAAGTCATAGAGAGTTGACTGGGGCCTGAGAAATTGAGTGACTGGTCCAGAGCCACACAACCAATATTTCAGAGGCAGGATTTGAACGCATATCTTACTGCCTCCATGGCCAGTCCTTCATTTTCTATGTCAAGATACCTCTTATTAGCACCACCACCATCATCATTCTCAGCTTGAGGAGGAAGACCATTCTTCTGTCTCTTTCTTCAGCTATCCCAATGAGCCTACATTTCTAGGAGGAGGTCTCCAGGCAAGAGAATTTGATATAACAAAGAGCTTTGTTTAAGACTCCACTGTTTCCCCCCCCATATGCCATGAATGGTGGGGAAGAGACATTCAGTTGACCCAATTCTCAGGCAGGCTTCCTTTTTCGGGGCTGTCTCCCTAGATGACCCACAATCACCCAGCCCTTTTCTCTGGCTGTAAAGCCCTGACCAAGCTCTGGTCTCCCTGGCTGCCCTCAGAATGTCTCTAATAGTTTGGTGCTGAGGCAGGAAGGGTTCTAGGAGGTAACATGTGCTTTGCCCCTCAGTGCACATTGAATATATTAGTGTGAGTTAATGATGTCAGCTAACCACCCATGAACAAATTCCTTCATTCACTCAAGCTGGCTTCTTAAGGGTTGTCTTGAACATTATCTGCTGAATATTGAGTATTAATCAGTAGGAACTGGGAAGCCAATGACATTTTTTGAGCAGAAAAATGACTCAGTTTAATTTGCACTCTCTGATAGTTTGCCATCAATGTGATGGGGTGCAGAATGGCTTAGAGTGGGAGGTCCTGGAGGCAGGGAGACAAGCTGCAGACCTTTATGGTTCTGAAGTAACAAAGCTAGAACGAAGGTAACACCCAAAGACATGTAAAGGAAAGGACGGTTTCTACTCATCTTCCATGAGGGGCTTGGTGACAGAGTAGTTTTGTGTGTATGTGTGTGTGTATGTATGCATGTGAGTGTATGTACACATGTGAATGTGTGTATTGTGTGTATATGTGTGAGTGTGTGTAT
>NW_020954577.1:21357098-21370128 GCF_900497805.2 Vombatus ursinus | reverse complement strand
TGTGAGTGTGTGTATATGTGTGAGTGTGTGTATTTTGTGTATATGTGTGAGTGTGTGTATTGTGTGTATTGTGTGTATATGTGTGAGTGTGCATATTGTGTGTATATATGCATGCATGTGTGTTTGGGGGAGGGTGAGGATGGGGAAAGTTTGAGCATGGAAGGGTAGTGTAGCCTTTAACAGATCTGGAGAAGTCAGGGGAGGGGCTAGTCTTGTGGGGATGATGCTGAGCTCAGTGTTAGGTATGTTCAGCTCGAGGGGCTGATATTTGGATATGGAATGGTGGTAGAATCAGAGAAAGACTGTCTCTCTGTCTGTCTGTTTATCTGTCTTTCTCTCCCCTCCCTTCATCCACTGGTGGATGTGAAATCAAGTAAGAAAAAAAAAAAACTTCTCATATTGGCCATGCCTCTGAATGGTGCCTCATTTCGCATTGGTTGCCCACCTCTACTCTGCCCAGAGGTGGGTAGCATTCCTCTGGAATCCTGATCAGTCACTGTATTGGCCAGAGTTCTATATCTTTCAGAGCTGTTGTTTTCCACAAAGTTGTTGAAATCATTGTCCCGGTTCTGGCGATTGAGCACATGTTGACCCTTCTTCATCCTGGTTTATGGTTTTTCTTTACCAAGTGGTGTTGGTATTCTGATCTCACAGAAGGACAGCTGAAAGGACATTCAACTGGCTACAGGTTTAGGGGAGAAAAAAAAGGTTTTGGAACTGCAAAGGAAGGTTGTATGCCAGAGTACTAGTGACCATTCACCAAAACATTTTCGTTGAATAATGGTTAGGTGTTTGGACGTCATTAAAGTTCTTACTGAAAAATGCTTGAATAACCAACAAAAAGCCAACTATTGGATGAATGACTTTTTGGAGGGGGAGCATAGGTACAGGCAAACTGGAGTTTTGTGTCATTCAGGAAGCTCCATCTTTCCTGATTTTAGTCCTCTAACATCATTTGCTGTGAGCCGCTGCCCATTTGGGTCGTTTTGCATTGGGAAATTGGTGTCGTATTAAAAGATGGATTTTAATGTTTTTCTTTTATTGCTGGGCCATGAATAGCTTGGGTCCACACATTCGAGCGGATTTCTTAATCTTCCTGCTGCACCTTGCTCAGTAGGGTGATTTGTGGTTGCTTTGTCTCAAGGAGAGGAGGGGAAGATAGAAAAGTAATTAATTACCCTGTCTGGGGTTACTATCTGCACAAAATCAAATTACTTGGTTTAGGAAATATTTCATCTGCTAAGAATCCAGTGCAAACCAGAGATACTGTGTCTCCACTGAATACACGGTGCAGCCCAAAGCTAAATTTACTTTTCATTAGTGTGATTGTGGAAAGCAGGACAGGACACCATCAGAAAGCTCTTTGGCAAAGTACCTGAGAAGCTGTCATTTTTTCTGTGTAAAATTGAATTGTAAACTGTTTCTATTTAGCATCATTTATGAGCTGGTGGAATGGTATTTAACTCCCATTATGATGTGCAGTGCTGTTACATATTGCCCGAGAATGAGGTTTCTATTACTTGTATTTATCTTTGGCATCAGTGTTTGACAGGTAACAAATGAAATTCCCTTTTGAAAATTAAATCAGATTTCATTTCTCTCTTTCGCCCACAGAGGATGAAAGATGACTCACTTCTTGGGCAGCTCCTGGGAGAGGTGCCTCCCTGTCTGGTATAAGTAGTGTCATCAATGTTTTACCTCTCTGGCCTTGGTTTTTAAGTGATGATTTTAGGGACAAGTGAAGTGGTTCTGCGAATGGATGACCCTCAAGCATAGCTATTCTTTCCCTCAAGAACGATGACCCAAAATCCGTGGAAAGGTGAGAGCTGAGCTCTGCTCTCCTGCCTTGTATGGACCTCACACTTCTGGGCTTCATTTTACATGACAAGTTAATGCAATATTGCCCAAGGGATTCTGCAGGGAGACTTGCCAGAGAAATGTTTAAGAATGGGCCATAGAGATTTAATTCTAGCATGAACTAATTGGCTCCTTTGATTATCAGCAACCTGGAGTGACCCTTGAAATCTTATTTTTGGAGTCACTTACAAGTTCATGCCCGAAATCTCTAGAAGCATCATTCGTCATTGTTTAGCTTTGCAGTGAAAAACAAAGTCAAAGGATTTTATGATTTTTTAATGATTTTGGATTCCTTCCCACTAACATATTCATGATACTTGAGGTTCAATTTACTCCACATTGGATTTTGCTTATATCCCTTGTATTGTTGACTATTCAGAGGCTTCTTGTTCATGACCTTTGTCCATGTCCTCCCAAAACTCTATCACAGGGATCCACCCCACGTGGTGGTGCATCTCTATGTTTTCCCTTGGTTATTGTCCTGAGTAATACCTCAGGGCATTGTTAAACAGATAAACTCTGTGCAAATAGAAGATGGGAGATTTGATTAGACATGAGTTCATGTGAAAAAGACTTGGAGGTTTTTATAGACCACAAATTTAATATGAGTCAGTGGTATGACTTGGCCACCAGCCAAGCTCATACTATCGTAGGTACCACGTTTTAAGAAGGACATTGACAGACTAGAGCACCTTTGGAAGAGGGAGATGAGGGTCCCAAGAGGTTTCAGGAGTGGGCTTACTGTGCTGAGTTTTTGAATGGGAGAGCAAGTTGTAAGCTTCCTCCAAAATGAGATGTTTTGATTATTTATGAATTTCTGTGACTCATCTTTTCCTTTCCTTATTAACTTGGAGCATACTCATCTATATAATTGTTTGCAAAACTTAAAGTGTTACATTAATGTTAATTATTATTTCTTGAAAAGATGGACCTTTGTTTCAGAGGAAATTCTGGGGAACATCCCCAAGCGTACCAAAGTCATACACCTCTGGCTATTCACTTGTATCCCCAAGGCTTCATTCAAGTGGTGACGGATAAGCACCATGTGTTGTTCATCCAACTCGGCTCCCCTGGTAGACTAAGAGAAGGTCCTTGAGGGCAGGGACTATTTCCTTTTGGCCTTTGTATTTCCAGCACCTACGACAGTGCCTGGAGCCTAGTGGACACTGAATCAATGCTGATGGATTGCCATTAATGATCTGAAGATCATTGCTCAGAATAATTTCTGTGGCTTTATCTTTCAAAGACTCTTGTATGAATTTGACCCTTTGGCAGTCACCTCTACAGTGACATTTTGGTTTCTTGAATAAAGTGCTCCCTTACAGGCAGCAAACAATAAGGCCCATAGTCCATTGCATTCTTCACCTCTTTTGGCCAAATATTTTACTTTCTAATGTGGTCTCAGAAAACAGTGTTTGTGAACCCCTGTCCGTGCCTTCCTTGTGCCCTCATCCAGGATGTTCTTGTCATGGATCTGTCACCCTGAAGATGATAGTATAGAGAGAGCACACTGGCCCACAAAGGACTGGTCCCTGGTCCTGACTCTCGCACACCATTACCTTTAAGAGGCTCTGGCTGCCTGAAAGGTAGTTGTGTCCCAGTGCTCAGAAAAGCTCAGGTCTTCAGAGCTTCATTCTCTGGCTTGTAATTTCCTTCCTATTTGTTTTTCAAATAGTTTAGAAAAGACAGCATAAACATTATAGGTTAAAGCTTTTTTTTTTCTTTTTAATAAACTCTTGCAACCTGACTTTGATGGAGGGCACACTCCTTTACAGTATTTATGTGGCTGTACATCTATGACTCTGCACATTTCAGACTAGATTAGTTTAAAACTGAAGACATTACTGCAATGGAGTCATCCTACATTTCCAATCAGCATATTGCTGAAGAGACAGGAGTAGTTGATTCTGTGTAGAATCCAAACGATGTCTCAGCATTAAATAGACAACCCAAATGCTGGAGACTGAGTCTATGAGAGCTGCTTGTCTTGATCTTCAGCAGGATGGGCCTGTAAGGGACTCTTGGAAGGATCTTTGGGGCAAAGATTCTTTTACAGAATGGCATCTGGTTCCTTGGCGAGAGAAAAGTCACTATTAACTGGGAACTTTCAGGAAACTCTTGAATTCTGTGAGCTTTGAGAAGTTAATAGACTCATAGGAAAGGAGCTTAGAGATCTCCTTTCTAATAATCTCATTTCACAAGTGGGGAAATGGAGGCCCAGAGAGCTGAAGAGATTTGCCCAAGGCCTTAAGGGCTAACAGTGGCAATGCTGGGACTGGCTATTCATGGTGGGCACCATCCTGCCTTCTGTGTTTTATGTATTAGATAGTGGTTGTTGTTTTTGTTTGCTTGTTTGCCTTAGCAAGGCCATATAATCTTGGTGGTGCAAGGTGAAGCCTAGGTGATATCTGGACAAAGAACCTTAAGATTCCAGGGGAAAGCCCCAGATGAAGCTCAGTTCAAAATCTCTATGTGCAGACTCTTTGCCTGCATAGTGATGCTGCTGTCATGGTAACAATGACAATAGCAATGATCTTTGTCATTTATGTAATACCTTAAGGCTTTCTGAGTTCTGGTAGCACATATTCATTTGGGCAGAAATGAAGCTTGAACATGGCTGTAGGCTGCCCCCTTAGTTGGAGTGGTGAAGGCAAGATGCTAGATGTGAGATTGGGGACCTATTCAATGCCAGCTTAGGCAGCAGACTGGACACATATTAAGTCCGATGTGGCCCTGGACAAGGCTAGGGAGTAATGACCACTGAGGGCAGAATAAGTGTAAGGTATTGCGGGGCTAAAGATGTCAATGTCCATGAAGTATGGCATGTGGGGGGAGCCCTTCTGGGGCTGAAGGGTCCTCAGGGTGAAGAGGGGATGCTTATGATAAACTGGCAATGATGGCCCCAATAGTTTCATTTTGAGAACTTTTGCTGCATAAATGTATGCCCTTGTATATGGCAAGCATGCATAGTACAAGTGAGTGCAATTGGAACTTCAACTAATGACAGTTCCCAGGTAACCGAACTTTTTTTTCCCATTCATTTTTGAGGACAAGGCAAATAACCAGCTCATAACTAAGATTCAGTTTAAAATCAGCAATGATGAAATTCCAAGCCAGTCTTTGAAGCACATGGTAAGCCTCGGCACATACTAATATTCAGAAAAAATGAGTCAGAGTCACCAGACAAAGTCTTTTCTTCAAAGAATATGGTGGGCTTGGAGAGGAAATGGATTAGAGAGAGAAGAGAGAGCACCACATTTGGATTCAGGAAGACCTAGGCTCAAACTGGCCTTTGCTACTTTTCAGTTCTGTGAACAAACCATTTCACTCTGCTGAGGCTTAGCTTTCCTATCTGTTAAATGGACAAAATAATGCCTGCAGTATCCATTTCACAGACCATTGCACTGCTCCAACAAAACAAGACATTCCAACTCTTTGCCAATGGTGAAGCACAATCACATACACAGCATCATTATTATTCAGAGCACTCTGTACCACTCACTATGTAAGGCAAACAGAGTAGACAGAGAGCTAACTGGGAAGGTAAGAAGTCCTGGGTTCCAGTCACATTTCTGTCACATTCTGGCCATGTGACCCTAGGTAAGTCACCAAACTTCTCAGGGCTCCAGGCCATTTGTTCTCTCTAGATGCATAGAAATGTCTGCCCTGCTTTAGCAGAGGGAGCTCCCTATGTCCGGGGCCTAGCGGTTCTGGTCTCTTTGGCTATCTCTCCAATGGAAGGGAAGGACAAAGGACCAGAGTTTGACTTACATGGGAACCCCCAGAACCTAGAAACTGAGCAAGATGCAACTTTGACACATGCTTAGGAAACAATAGCTTGGATTTGCACAGATGGCAGCTGTCCTGGGGGAGAAGTCTTGTGGAGCCTTCTGTTGGCCAGTCATTTTAAAACATGAAGGATAAGACAACAAAAAATGACATTGGCTTCTGCCCTGTCCCCCACCCCAGTGGAGGGTCCTTATTCTGAGAACACAAAAAGCATTTTGCATGAAACACATGCACACATAGACTAGTCAAAAAGCTGAACTCATTGCCTCAGGAGGTTTTTGAGTCTAATATCAAAATTGGATCATTTTATGATCAGCAATAAGATTTTCAGGTGCCTGTCCTAAGAGTGATGAATTGAATCTCAGGCTTTGAGGCATAAAGACATCTCTACAAGGGTCATTCAAGGAGTTCTTTACCCCAGGAACAACAGAGTTGAATAAGGAGGCCGCTGCTTCATTGTCATATCTCCTTCTTTGGAAGCTCCAATGCTGACTCCCAGAACAAGCTCAGGCCTCTAAGGGCTTTCTCACTTTGAGCTGCAGAGCAGGGCCCCAGTGGAGCAGTTTAGCCCAATGTCATAGATGGCTCCGGTGGCTCTGTGATCTCACAATGTTCAATTTGATTTTCCCCATCTTGTGTTACCTAACAGGAGTGATAATGCACATCCTTAATTCTCTGGAGGTCCTCGAGCAGGTGGGTTTGCATCATTTCACCAAAATTCCCTTTTATTTTTAACTTATTTTATTCTGAACTTAAGAAATAAAACAAGCATTTCCATAGCATAGTAGCATAGGGTAAAAAAGATGATTGCACATGAAACTGCAAATCTCTTATGTACTTTGTCCTCTCTTGAGTTTGTGCCAACACAGTTTAATGTTTAAGTGTTTTTTAACCACTGTGGCTAAAGTCTTAAAGCTGGGGTTCATTCCTCAATAAACCAGGCCAGGGTAGCTTGGTTAATAACATGGTAGTTCAGGCCTTGTGGAATGAGTTACATACTTCATGAATTATCTTGGCTTCGTCTTCACAGCTCTAGAGCTGATGGCATCCAGAAATGTGGAAAGGCTGTGATGAAGCATGGGAGATGGACTCAGCCCCCATAAGGCTCCACTTCCTTGTGTGGCAATTTTTGTCAAGATAAACTAAAATATCATTCAAGTCATTTCCCAGAATTATTGAGATGACAGGTGGGAAATTAAAGTAGAATTTTCTGAGAATGTTTTTTTGGTGAATTCCTGGGATATTTTCCTGCTCCTGGATGGAAGTGAAACTGTCTGCCAAGGTATCCATTAAGGGAGACATGGGCCTTCCTCAGGCCTTTGCCACTGGGTGCATTGTTCTATTTCTGTTCTCAATAAAACAATACAGTGATACTAGTAGTACTTTGGAATGAGGGGCAAGTTAGCCTGCCAATCAAACAAGCATTTTTTGAGTGCCTACTATGTGTCAGGAGTTGGACTGGGTGCTGGACATACTATTGACATTTGTATATAAATAAAAGGAGGTGGATCTAGACAATGAGAGTAGCCCTGGGCCCGTGTTCCCCCAGGCATGCACTAATGGGCAGGCAAGAAAACTTTTTTTTTTTTTTACAAAGGGTGAATTTAAAATCTTTTTTTAAAGTTTTTTATTTGATGTAGAAGATAGACACGACAAGGCATCCACATGAGTAAGCCAAAAAAAAAAACCCAACTGGATGAAGAAAGCCTACTGTCCGGATATTGTGTGGATAACCAAGAGTGGGATCATCAGTACACGTGTCTTGGGCAGACACTGGGAATGGACGATGAGCCAGCTCCAGAATCAGACAGAAGGGAAGGAAACAGAATTGCATTTGGGAGACTATATAAGTCAATTCCCAATTCAATGACCCCCTGCTTCTCCCTGAAGAAAAACTCCTATTTTTAACATCATCATTCTTTTGATGATGTTGTCTGATTGTGAGTCTGGGAATGCCACAGTCTACAAAAAATGAGAATATGGTTTACCCAAAGGATAATGAGGAGAGTCATGTGAGTGTGAGTAGCCCATAAAGTATTATACCAAAAACTGTTATAGGGTGGATGTATGAAAGATGTCATCAGGAAATTGTCTAATTAGAAGAGTAGGTGATGGGTCATGAGTAAGCCTGAGAGATAGATGGTGGCCAGCCCACTGGTTTCATTGATATGCATCCATTGTCAAGATCTCTAAAAATATGTTGGGTAGAAATCCCATAGAGAACTGATGGAAGAACACGAACAAGACTAAGAATGGATCCTAACATGGCTCTTCAAAAGGGGCACTCACATGGATGAGATGATATGTTTATCTCTACAAGTGTTAAATGAGGATCCATAAAAACAGATGAGTAAAGAGGGTGCTGTGGCATTGTTATGTGACATTTGGGCTGCTGAGACAGAGCAGGGTAGGTGTAGAATGCTAGTAAAATCAACTTGAGATGAAACACTACCCATCAAATAAAAATATTTCAGGAGAAACTTAGACAATTGTAGGAGAACCAGAGAGAAAATGTTCTCTCTCAGAAACAGAAGTTCTGATCTAGGTAAAGATGCCTATAGTTCACTGTGTTCCACCTGCTCATTTACATATGATTATTTTCAGGGTTTTTAAGGTTATAACTGAGAAAATATGCATCAACTAACTGGGTACTAAGGGAAAACTGTATAAAGACTGTTGGAGTGAAACCTGAGAGATGATAGGCAGATTTTTTGGAATCTCTCATTATAAGGTAGTGAGATGAATCACAAAACATGAAGAGGTGTTGATTAGAAGCCTAATACAGATTTTGGAAGTGAGAAGCCAGAGAATATAACAATAATAGTTGTAATATCTAACATTTATATAGTGCTTTAAGGTTTTCAAAGTGCTCTGTATGAGGCAACTCATTTGATCCCCACAACAACCCTGGGAGGTAGGTGCTATTATTATGCCCATTTTGCAAATGAGGAAACTTAAAGGTTAAATACCTTGCCGAGGGTCATGCAGTTAGGAAGTGTCTGAGGCAGGATTTGAACTCAGGTTTTCCTAACTCCAGTCCCATGCTCTATCCATTTCACCACCCAGTTGCCTAAAGATCAGCAGAATAGGAAGATGGAACATCTGCCTAAGGAGAGAAGCTTATGCATCCTGCTATTTGAAAGAAGCAGAGAGGAGGAGAAGGAGAATATAGAAGCTACAGCAGACTGAAATGGCTGAGAAAGATGACTGAAGTCAGGCCCATTCTTTAGCTAGTGTTCTCATTGGACAAAAGCTCTATGATTGCCAAAAGGTCACTGAAGGAAAATAAGACTTTCATGCCACGTTAAGAGCTATTTGGACTTTTCTTCTCTCTCTAGCACAACCTACAGTATGAAACAGGGGGAAACACAGGGTTTGAACTTCATTGTTCGTGGCTCCTCTCTCTGGCTTGAAAGGGAGAAGATCTGAGAATATGCGCAGTCTTCCAACCAAGTAAATAATTTGAATTAGCTTAACATTGCTTTAGCACCCAGGTAAAGGTGACTGTGTGCTAAAAGAGCTTAACACTATTTCAGTGGTCTAGGAATAGCAGAGAAGGAGCTTTGATCAGTAGGAGAGCTGTGAAGACCAGACAGAGATTAGATAGCAGATAACTGATTTAGCCCAGCATGTGACTTGTGCCACAAACACAAGAGACCAAAGGCATCCAGACCTTCAGTCTTGAGTTGTGAGTTGGTCCAGACATGAGTTTTCCTACTCATTTGACTCCCTGCTATATAACTCTAAGTGTGTGCCCACTGTTCCCCATGAAAGTTGCTTTCATTGATAGGACAGTGTGACTTCAGTTTTGGGGAGATTTTTTTATTTTGATATTTTGATTATTCCTGATTTTATTTGCTATTAGGTAAACATTATGCTATTGCTTCTCATTTAGTAAATGCTTCATGTTTAAAAATTGGTGTTGTTATCATGTCAGATTTTGTGTAAATGAGAAGCACCCCAGTGGGAGCTTAGAACCTATAGAGGGGAGGAGCAGGAGTGTATATCTCCTACTATACTCCAGGATTAGGTTTAGGAACCTGATATTTGAATCGTAGTGAAGTGCCCTAAAAGCTAAAAGCTTTTTAAAGAAACAAATTTTAATTAGGAGTTGTTTTTCCAGCACATTGTGAGGCCCCTCCTGAACTTGAGGGCATCCTAGAGTCTCTTTCCTTTATCTTGAGATACCATAAAACTTCCTCCCATCCTGGACCATAAAACTTCCTTGTCTCCCTCATCCTGAGTCATAAAGTTTCCCATCTTCCTTATCCTGAGTCCCCTTTCCTGCCATCCATCTTCCTTATCCTGTGTCATGACAACCCCTCCCCTTATCTTGTAAGATAAAACAGACCCCTATCCCTCTGTAAGTTGCTAGTTCTCTTTCCAGAGCTAGCCCGCTGCTTTTGCATCAATAAAGCTCCCAATGGTTACAGAGAAGGTCTAAGTGAATTCTTTCACACCTGAACTGGCTCTCCCAACTCTAAACCACAACAGTAGTTTCATGGCTGCCCTTCTAGGAAATCACACTGATCTGCCAAAGTGGGTACAAGTAAGCAGAAGAGCCTGCCCCAGGCCAGGAAGAGAGAAAGCCTGGAGAAAGCTAGGATCATTGCTATGGTTGATGCATAAAAACGTTGTTCATACAACAACTTAGTGTACAAAGCTCTACTTGGCTCAGGTGGTAATTCCAAGATGGATATTAGACAGACTCTACTGGTCTACCTGTTCTCAGGTAGCTTACGATCTCTTTGGGGAAGTCAAGAAGGACACACATTACAAGTTAAAAGCAATACAATGCCTGCAAACAGGAGTTAATCACTTATTTTGTGATGTTGTAGAGTTCCTTTGTTTAGAGAGAGGTTGGACTAGGTTTCCTCTGTGACACCTCGAGCTCTGAGATTGATTCTAGGATTTGGTGAAAAGGACTGAAAATGAAACGAAGTGAACAATGCTAAATGCAAGATATTACACTTGGGTTGGAAAAAAATAGTGTCAGAAGTACAAGATAGGCAAGAAAGGGTTAGAACAGCAGAGTGAAACAGATTTGGATTCTTAGGGGGCAGAAAGATAAAGATGTGTCAAAGTATAATATAGTTGCTAAAAAGGAAAATATCTTCTTAGGCTGTGTTGAAGTGTCTAGTTCCCAGGAATAAAGAAGTAATGTGTCTGATTCTTATTTTCTATCATTCCAGCTTTACTAATACCTTGCCACCCTAACACTATTCTTCATCCTTATCATGATATCTCAGTTCTTTCCTAAGCCTTGCTTCCAGCTCTGGCTGCACTTTGTCACCTTCCTCGTCTTGACTCCTTGGTAAACAAACTCACTTCTCCACTCTCCTCTAGCCTACATACCTTTGCCATCTTGTCCTAATGCTGATTACACCCTACTGAGCTCCCTTTCACTCCTGTCCTTCATACAGTCTGTTGACAAGTTCTATTAATTTGACTTCTGTAGTATCTCTTGTATAAGACCTCTTCCTTCTACCCACACAACCACTACTCTGGTGCAGGACCTTATCACCTCACATCTGGACTACTGTAATAGTCTTCTGCTTTGTCTGCGTGCCTCAAGTCTCTTTGTAACTCCAGTCTATCCTCCTTTCTTCTGCCAAAGTTATCTTCTTATACTATTGGTGTGATTATTCCCCCATCCCTCCACTCTCACTCAATAAACTCCCTATTACATCCAGGATTAAACATAAAATCCTTTATTTGGCTTTAAACCCTCCAGGGAAGGGTTTAATAGCATGTCTGGTGTGAGGGCTTGCTAAGCCTTTTCCAAGGCTGTTCATCTATCCACCTTTGGTGTCCACTTCTCATCCAACTCTCACCTGTGGCTCCAAGAAACTGTAGCTTGTGTGGAGGCCACACCCCAGCAAAACTGTCTCAGCAGATGGGCTAAAATAGATTGAGGGTAATTGACAGGCCTCAGACCCATGTGTTTGCCCCAAACTATGAAGACTTCCTCTGGTGGAATGGATGGATGAGAACAATTTGTTCTAATGGCCATGAAGGTGACTGAAGCAAGTGCTTCAGAATGCCTAGGGCTTGGGCCAACCTTGAAGACACCAAGGTCATCCATTGCATCCCAGGTCATCACCAGTTGTCTTGACTTTTGTCTTGTCACTGGATTTGGGATGACTCTGGAAGAGAGAGTGAGGCTGATGACTTTGTGCAGCTCTGCCTCACTTTAATCCAATTCATGCACAAGTCAAGACATCACCATGATGTCATCAGTTCTTTTCAAAAATGAAGGATGAACAATAACCTTTCCCATTTCTTTACACTTCACTTTTTTCCATGTATCCTATAATGTGTCAATACCAACCTCCTGGCCCTTCTTCCAGCATGGAACTTGAGGTACAGACAGTTCTCTAGAGAGACTAAGGACATCGCATGACATTCCCTCTCCTGACACTTTCCCCTTTGTCTGGAGAATTCCCCCTTTTTTTTGCCCCCTCCAGAATTCCATTATTTCCATCATGTCTCAGCTCAGATTCTTCTTTCTGTAAGAAGCCTTTCCTGGGACCCCTTACCACTTGTGTCTTTCTTTTGAGATTACTTCTCATTAAACTTGTGTATATCTTGCATATGCACAGCTGTTCGCATATTCTCTCCCCGTTTCAATGTGAACACCTTGAGGGAAGGGACTGTGGTTTTTTTGCCTATCTATCCTCATCTCTTAGCACAGTGCCTGACATCTAGTAAACAGTTAATAAATGTCTATTTCCTTGTTGCCTTATCAACCCCTACTCTCACTGTCTGCCTCCTTTGCTCCTATTCACATGCTGCTGAAAGGACCTGGAGGAAATAAGAAAGCCATGCTGGCTGGACCCATTACCAATTTATTATCTTTTTTTTTTCAACTGGGCCTTTAATACAGCAAGGCAAATATTCTATTCCTCCCCAAGCAATTCACAATCTCAGTCCCCACACTAACTATTCTAAACCTTCTGATTTTTCCTCAGTCCTCTTATGGTATCCTCTACCTTCCCCTGCTCATCCAAAGACATTGCCTCATACTTCATCAAGAAAACAGGAGCCATTCATCAAGTTATCTCTTATTTCCTCAAATATGATCTTTCTTGACTTCTCTGAAGCACTGACCATTGGTGCTCACTTTCTCCTGGATACTGCCTCCTCTTCGGGATTTTAAGAAACTAGTCTCTCCTGGTTCTTTTATATGTTCTAGACTTCCTTCTCCATCTTCTTTGCTAATTCTCCATCCATGTTATACTCAATAACAATGGATACCATACTATCTCACTTGGCAAGCTCACCAGCTGCCATGGGTTCAATTATCATCTCTATGCAGAGGACTGTTGGATCCATCCATCTATCTATCTATCTATCTATCTATCTATCTATCTATCTATCTATC
>NW_020954577.1:21297393-21357088 GCF_900497805.2 Vombatus ursinus | reverse complement strand
TATCTATCTATCTATCTATCTATCTATCTATCTATCTATCTATCTATTTATCTCACTTTTCTCTGCATTTTTATAAATATATCACCTCCATACATACATACATGTTTCTCCTGAATGCCAGTATTATATCAGCAATTGCCTCTTGGATATTTGGAATTGAATAGCCTATGGGCATCTTCAAATCAATATATTCCAAGCACAACTCATTATCTTTGGTCCCAAGCCATCCTTGCCCCACAATATTTTTATTATCATCGAGATCACTATGCTCTTCCCAGTCAGCCAGTCAACACCTTGGTGCTATCCTGAAGTCCTCACTTTAATTCAACCCCTCCCCATGTATACAATCCATTTCAAAGTCTCATCCTTGCTACCTTCACTTCATCTCTCATATGTATCTCCTCTTCACTCCCACAGTTAGAAGCCTAGTTTAGAACCTTACCATTATGACCCCTGATTATTGGAATCCCTTCTCGGTCCATCTCTGTGCTTCATGCTGATCCCTTCTCCACTTAGCTGTCTGACTAATTTCCCAAAGATGTATGTTTTATCATGTCCCTCCCTCACCACTTAATGAGCACTAGTGACTCCCCATTACTGCCAGGACCAAATACAATGTCCCTTTTCTATTTGGTCTTTAAAACTCTTCACACCATGGCCCTTTTCTGCCTTTCTCATCTTCTTGCTCAACTATTTCCATGCATCCAACAATCTAGCTCCATTGGCCTACCTGCCTTCCATTTTCAGGTCATATCTAGAGTATTGTGGACAATTCTGGGGACCACATTTTAGGGAGGGATGATGGTGAGTGGTCTCAAGGTCAGAGCAAGGCTGCCATGAAGGTGTTTAGTGTGAATAGGAGAACCTCCAGGAAACAAGGAATAGGTGTCTTTAGGTACTTGAAGGACTGTCTGAAGGAGAAATCCACTTGCTTTGCTTGAACCTAGAAGGCAGAAGAGAAAAAAGATCAATGGGTGACCATTGCAAGGAGGCAGAGCTGAACTGGTGTAAGGGGAGGGATAAAACAATGACAAACATTTCCTCTATTAGAATTGTCTAAAGTGGAATGGGCTGCCTTGAAAGCTAGAGTTCCCTGCCATCAGAGGTCTTGTAGGGGAGGCTCAGTGACCACCTGACTGGACAGTAGTGGGAATACCTTTTGGGGCATTGGTTAGAGTCAATGACCCAATTGTGAAACTATGGGATTCTAATGGGGGTGTGTGTGGAGATTCCTTTTGTGTTTGGATTGGGTGAGGCTCTATGAATCTGTGAAATAAACAAAAATTGCCCAGAAACACACAGGCCCCAGGCAAATACCAATACCATTTCAGAATGTACTTGACCAATGATGAAGTAAACACATCTGTCATCCCCATCAGCTTTGCCCAATATCTGGGTGACCTGGAATTGAGAGGTCAGAAATGGCAAACCTGAAAAAAGTCCACTCTGGGCAGAGCTTGATGGCATCCCTTTAGACAGTCATAGACTGTGTGGTGGAGTGCCAAGAATAGCAGTCTCTGAGTCTGAAAAATCTCAATTCGTATCCTAGCTGAGCCACTGACTACCTCCCAGACCTTGGGAGAGTCAGTTGTCTTATTTGGGCCTTAGTTTCCTCATCAATAGACAAGGACAATAGTACTCATACTTGCTTCATCAGGCTTGTCCAGAACTTCCAAGGAATCAATGTGCCACAAGTGCCTTGTCAAGTATGGCAAGCTCTCGGTGTCAGCAGCAATACCAAAGGCAGAGAGAGGGCATGGGGGAGCACAAGGAGGGCTGGCTTTAGAGTCAGTGGACAAATACTGGCTCTGCTCCTTACTACCTGTGGGACCCCAGGATTTCCCATTTCTCCTTTCCGGGTCTCGATTTCCCCTCCCCTCACTCACATACTGTCATTGGACTAGAAGATGCCAAAGCGCTTTCTATCTCCAGGCCCTGGGAAACTCCAACTGTCCTTATAAAAATGCCAAAGGGGACATCTGAGTAGCTGGGATTGATCTGAAGGTTTGTGGCTTCACTGTTTCTTGTCTCTTTGGTCTAACTTGCTCTTATTGATTTATTTTTAATGACCAGTGCCTGTCAGTGAGATATGCTGGTCCATGTGGGAAGTTGTCTGATGAGGTAGGGAAAAGCACCTTTGAAAATGCAGGGTAAAGTTCCCAGAAGCCTCTGGCTGTGGGGGAAGCTGCTTCTCTCTGTTTTTCCTCTTTGAGATCCTTCACTCCATCCCTAATCTCCTTTTTGTCTCTTTCTCATCCAGTCCCCGGGAGGGGGTTTGTTGGTGGGACCTTTGCCATTTATGCTCTTTCTTCAAGCTCTGAGTGGCTCCATGTGCCCCACTAACTTCTCAGTCAGTGGAGGAATCAGACGATGGGGGCTCCCTAAAAGAAAACTTTAGAAAAGGCTCTGTGACCCTCTGGGACATGCAGCTGGCTTCACATGGACACCTCTGATCAGAGAGAAAGGAGTGTTTCTGTATATTCCCCACACAGACCAGGATTGTAGATAAAATTAAACTGTGAGTGAGCTGACTAATGGAGCTTCAGCAAGTGGGTTTATGTAAAGAAAAAAAAAGCACAAAGATTTAGTTGACTTAGCACATTAATACAAGATCCATAGTGATGGAGTACTTTGCCAACGGCCATTGTGCTTGTAGAGGGCACCATCAGCCTCTTGCCAGGCCTTGGGCATTCACAGACTTTGTCTGCTTCATCTTTAGCCATTCCCTCTCATGTACCCTCCCTAGTCAATCAGTGGCCAAATTTTGTCAATTTAATCCCCTTCTCTTCACTTCTGTGGTTCTGACTCCAACTCAGGCCTTTCCCACCCCTTCCCTGGGTTGTTATCAGAAGCCTTGTTTTAACCGGGCTTCTGGCTCCCTGCCTCTCCTCTCTCCCTGCTGTCTTCCACTCACTTGAAGGTTGTGTTCCTTAGTGTGTCTGACCGTGTCACTGTGCTGCTTCTATGACAAAAACCCAACTTCTCAGTCTGGCACAGAAAAGCCCCAATGATCTAGCTCTTGCCAGATTCTCTTTCCAGACTTATTCCACACTACTCATTATTTATACACTCTACATTTAAGCAAGACTGGACTACTTGCTGTTCCTTTGATATGTGATACTCCATTTACCACCTCTGTACTTTTGCTTCGGGTATCCTCTATGACTGGAAGATGCTCCTTTACCTCTGCCTCTTAGAATCCATAGCTTCCTTCCAAGCTCAGTGCATGTGCCACTTTTTGAAGGAAGCCTTTCCTGGTTCCATTAGTGGTTACTGATTTTGTTCTCCCCGGAAATTATCACATATAGACATCTATACATACATGTAGCATCATCTCCCTAGAACATAAGCTCCCTGAGGGCAGGCACTGGTTTTTGTTTTGTTCTAGTGCCTAGGATAGTATTTTTCACCTACTCAAATATGTCAAAGGATCAAAGATCTCATCAGTTTGGAAGCTGCCTACGGAAATGCAGATTGCAGCCCATTCACGCCTGTCCAATCCCATGCGACTCTTGTCCATTTCCTCCCATGGCTTCATAGATGCTTTTTTGGGTGTTATTGGGCTCATGGGCAAGGCTGCCCTTTCAGCTCTGGCCTTGGATCAAAGTTTGGCTTTGGGGTTAGTTTCTGGCTGCCCAGAGACCAAGGTGACTTTCACCTTTAGCTGAGCCTTGATCCAGCCTTGTCAGGAAGTATTTGAGCGGTCCTTGAGCCATACCTGGATCACAAAGCCCTTGCCCCAATCTCCTGATTAGATGCACAAGGAAGTGCTAGGCACCTCCTAGGAGCAGGACTACAGGAGGACTGGGTGGAGGACAACCCATGCCTTTGCTTCCCAGTTTCCAGTTTAGAAATTGTTTTGAGCCTTTCCATGTAAATATTAAAATATGAGATCTTGTAATATTGTGTAGTTAAGCAGGGATCTCAAAGTTCAGAGTTTTAAAATTCATCAATACCCATTAATAATTGATAAAATGTTAATGTGTTCTGGAGAGTTTCTTTGGGTATTTATAACATTCTTTTGCATGTTGCTTTATTTCCACTGTATAGTAAAAAGTGCCTTTAAATTTCTCCTTAAAATTCTTTTGCCCTTTTCCTCAAGATTGCAGGTCCATACTCGTGATTAATATGAGAAAGGGATTTCTCTGAACCCGTCTCATATGTAAAGCAGGCTTGAGTTCAGATTTTGATTAAAATGGAGCTGCATGGCCTTCCAGCTCAGCTCTAATTTTATTTAAAATTCTTTTCTGCCCCTGTGCTGAAAATAGCAAGCTGATATTAATAAACCAGGGCTTAGAGCAGGGCATTGCCAGAGAGAGAAGCTCTTGATGGTAGCTATTTACCTAACTAGCGTTTGATTACAAAGTTAACAGGACTCTGGGTGACTGGAATGGAGCAAGCATCTTCAAACTCCTCTCGGTTTTTAACCCAATTGAATTTGTCCCCTGAAAGTTTAATCTCCCGTGGCACAGAGCTGCCATGAGACTCTCAAAGCGGCAGTTCCCTCAAGTGAGAAATCTTTAATGACATCATAGGCACTGAGCTTGGAGAGTTGGGTTAAATGTCTTTTTCCAAATGCAAAACAGGGGGCAAGAGTTAATAATCTCTTTCATGGAGTTCTATTTCCATCCTGTTTTAACTCTTTCTAAAGTCACTCACAACTCAACCAGCAAAGAGGTTTTGAGTTAGCTTCTCAGACTTCTTCAGAAGAACTTCAGTGTTGAGAGATGAAAGCAGCCCCCACCCCCTTCTGAGTGTCCCCATTTTAATGAGCCAAACCACCTCAGAGTGTTTTCCATGACATGGTTGTTGACTGGGATTGACCAGCAAGGCGGACCTCTGTACAAGCCTACCTCAGGGTATTGATGAGAGAGCCCCCATATTCCACCTCTCGGGCCTGTGGAATGTGCAGGCCTGGTCCTGTACAGTGTGGTGGATGACAAAAGTCCATTTATCTGCTACTGAAATGCATCCCAGTTTTGACTACCAGGGGGATAATATAGGAGGAGAGAAAATAACATTTGAATTGACTTTGTTTTTGGCAGAGTAGGAAGTATTTCAAACCCCCTTTGTAGTTCCCCTACAAATGTCATTGCATATTTGGCAGACAGGCTCCTATAGCTCCGCTGGCTGGTCGTAAAATGCAGCAAGAAGAGATTTGGCCCTTGGTCATTACACCTGCTTCCTGGCCTATCAGGTGCTGGCCCGTCTGGCTCTTCTGACAGAGACTTTGCTCATGGTTCAGTGATTTGATGGCTGCCCCAGGGGCTTGGGTCAGTGACACTATCATTGACATAATGCAGACTAAAGGTTTCTCTGGAGCTCTTATGGGAACCCATTGGTCATGGAGTTGAAGAACAGCATATGTTATAGATTGCCAGTCTGGTAGGGAAAAAGGGTGGGCTTTGTAGGCACTGAACCCAATGCTTTGAATGAACTCCCATTGCCTTAGTTAGGGTTTTAAATTTTGAAAATTGTATTACTAGTGAAAAGGTACTAAGTTATGTGAGTTATTGCCTTAATTATATATCCACATTCTGGCTGCCAGGAACATCTAAAGGGGTGGTCTTTTGGGTGATTCCTGTTTGCTTTAGCACATTTGCCCCAGGATGATAGTGTAGGGAATCCAGGAAAAGGATTATTTGAAACATCAACCTTAGAAAGAAGCATGCAAAATGACAAAGACCACAAGATGCCAAATAGTAATGAGCTTATTACCAATAATAGGAAAACAATTTGTACATAATGCAGATTAATTGTCTGTAAAATTATATCAACTCTTTTAAATAAGTTCTGTGTTATGAGGATACTATACCGTGACAACATCAATAGTGATACTGCCATTTTATTTTTCCAAGGGTCATAGAATATTAAATATCCTGCACCTTCTCTTCCCCCAATCCCTGTCCTCCCAATTTGGCTCTGACAAAGTACTGGCATATCAGTTCAAGGTGGTTGGCAGAGCAGCCTCAGCACGAGACAGCCCCAACTCAGATTCCCATCCACCTGAGGGGAGAATGAAGCACCAAAGGGACCTTGGTATAAGGCAACTTCAACCATCAGGTGGAATACCCCAAAGAGAGTCAGTCAGTCAGTTAACAGCTAACAGGCATTTAAGAAGTGCCCCCTATGTGCCAGGGACTTTATGAGTTTCTTGGGATTCAAAAAAGGCAAAAACAATCCCTAATCTCAAGGAGCTCACAATCTAAGGAGGATGCAACATGCAAGCATGTGCAAAAAGAATACATACTCACACACACATGCATGCATGTGTGCATGCATGTGCATGTGTGTGTGCGTGCAAGTGCGCGCGTGTGTGTGTGTGTGTGAATGTGTGTGTGTATTCTCAGAGGGAAGACATTACCTTTAAGGAGGGCCGGGAAAGGCTTCTTGTAAAAGGGGTGGGACTTTACTTGAAGGAAGCCAAGGAAGCTAGGAGACAGAGATAAGGAGGAAGAACGTTTCAGGCATGGGGCATAGCCAGAAACAATGCCCAGAGCCTGTTGCCTAAAAGAATGTTATCATGAAGGTCCAGTTTGTTTAGCAAGAAAAGATCCATTGTAGACCCCATCCAGGGGGATCTGAATCCTCGAAAGATGCTTCATATAGTCAATAGGGGCTTTTCCTATTATGTGGTCTCCCATCAGTTTCCCAAAAGCAGCATTACAAGGAGGTCTCAGTGTGTTCAATCACTCATTCCTCCTTAGTGAATATAGATAGTATTTGTAGGTGGCATTTTATCACGTTGGAGATGGGCAATGTGGGAGGGTGCATTAAAGGAGAGGGGACTAAAATAGCCTTTGTGTCCCTCCTCCCCCTCCTCCCAGCCCTTCAGTGCTGGCCAAGTTGTAGTTCATACTCAATATGACTTTGTCAAATGTCAAATGGTAATTGTTCTTGTTGAAGGCTAATAATTTGAGGCTAGAAATCTGTGGCAGATCTTTGGAGTCACAGCCAACCATGCTCAGGTATGAGCTGCTGTTAGGCTTATAGCTGACTTAGAGATTCCCTGAAGCTTCCAACCAAGATGAGACATTTTTACCATGACTAAATGGATGGAGTTCGCTTTGTCCTCCCCTCATCATCCTTTTATCCTTGATTCCTAGGCTAGAAGCTAGGTAGCACAATGGATAGAGTGTTGGGCTTGAAGTCAGGAAGACCTGTGTTCAAATTCCACCTCAGGCCCTTACCAGCTTTGTGACTACAGACAAATCATTTCAGGTTTCCTCATTCCTATAAAACAGGGAAATAATAGCACCTACCTCTGAGGGTTTTTATGAAGATGCAATGAGATAATATTCATCAATGTTTTGCAAACCTCAAAGCACTATATAAATGCTACTTATTTATTTGGGACACTTCTGAGGCAACCTCTTAGTACTGGGGTTATCTGACATGGAAGGATGACTGCTCAGAGTACAAGGAGCTGGAAAGAGTCAGACTGTGACACAAATTCTAGCCACGCAACTTTTTGTCTTCCTATGGCATCTTTACTCCCTTCCCTGATAATATGGGGGTTGGACTGGCTAATCTTCAGTCTTCTCCAGGACCATCAGCTAGATGGCAGAAGGCAGCACACTGACTGCATAGCCTTGCATTCTCAGCATCTTAGTAGTGGTCATCTGACGTGAAAGGGTGACTGTTTTCAGTCCTTGGTACTGAATAAAGTCACACTTTGCCACTTTGCACAGCTGTACTTCCTCACAGCTTCAGAAAATCATAGCTAAGAAGAGATAGTAAGAGATATTGTCATTCAGGTCTTCAGTTGTGCCTGATTCTTTGTGACCCTGTGGACCATAACTGTCCATGAGGTTTTCTTGGCAACGATACAGGAATGGTTTGCCATTTCCTTCTCCAGTGGATTAAGGCAAAGAGAGTTGAGTAACTTGCACAGGGTCACATAGTAAGTGTCTGAGTCAGTACTCCTGAGTCCAGGCCCAGTGCTCTATCCACTGTGCCACTTAGCTGCCTCATAGGAAGAAATGCTTCATTTAAAATAACTGTAGACTATATAAAGTACCTGGGAGTATACCTGCCAAGACAAATCCAGGAATTATGTACACATAATTATAAAACATTTTTATACTAATAAAGTCAGATTTAAGTAATTGGAGAAATATTAATTGTTCATGGGTGGACTGAACCATTGCAATAAAAATGACAATTCTAACTCAACTAGTAACTTATTCAGTGTCATCTCAATTAAACTACCAAAATTTTATTTTGCTGAGCTAGAAAAATAATAGCAGAATTCATTTGGAAGAACAAAAAGTCAAGAATGTGAAAGTAATTAACAAAAAATAATAATAAAGGAAGGTCCAGCAGTACCAGAGCTTAAACTGTACTAATAGGTAGTAATTATCAGAACTATTTGCTATTGCCTAAGGAATAGAGTGGTGGATCAGCAGCATGGAGTAGATAGAAAATACATGGTAGCAAATGATTATAGTAACTTTGTGTTAGATACACACACAGATCTAAGCTTTTGGGAAAAGAACACACTATCTGGCAAAAATTGCTGGGAAAACTGGAAAGCAGTCTGGCAGAAACTAGTTACAGATCAATATCTTACACCATTTACCAAGAGGAAGTCAAAATGGGTATGTGACCTGGACACAATGGGAGATTAATAAGTATATTGAAGTAGCTTGGAATATATTACCCATAAGATTTAGGGGCAAGAGAAGAATTTATGAATCAATAAGAGATAGAGAGCATCACGGGATGTAAAATGGATAATTTTGATTACATTGAATTTAAAAGTTTTTGTACAAACAAAAACAATGTAGCCAAGATTAAAAAGAAAGCAGAAAATTCGGGAAAAAAATTAGCCAGTTTCTCAGATAAAGGCATCATATCCAAAACATGTAAAGAATTGAATCAAATTTAAAAGAATGAGTCATTCCTCAATTAACAAATGGACAAAGAATATGAACAGGCAGTTTTTCATTAAAGAAATCAAAGCAATAGTCATATGAAAAATGCTCTAAGTCATTATTGATTAAAGAAATGCAAATTAAAACAATTCTGAGGTACCACCTATCCGACTGGCTAACATGTTAAAAGTGGAAAATAATAGATGTTGGAGGAGACATGGAAAAACAGGGACACTAATATACTGTTGATGGAATTGTGAACTGATTTGACCATTTTGGAGAGCAATTTAAAATTATGTCAAAAGAGTTATAAACCCTTTGACCCAGCAATATCACTATTAGATCTATTTCCTAAGGTGATCAGGGAAAAAAAATAGCCTATATGTTCTAAAATATTTGTAGCAGCTCTCTTTGCGGTGGCAAAGAATTAGAAATTGTGGGAATGCCCATCAATTGGGAAATGACTGAATAAGTTGTGGGATATGATTGTGTTGGAATACTAATGTGCTATAAAAAATGACCAGCAAATTGATTTCAGAAAAACATGGAAAGACTTGCATGACATAGTAAAGAGTGAAATGAACAGAGCCAGGATAGTGTTGTATACAGTAACAGCAAAATTGTTGGAAGAGTAACTGTGAATGACTTGTGTATTTTCAGTCATATGATCATTCAAATAAACTAGGAAGGAAGATGCTGTCCACATCCAGAAAAAGGAAAGGTATATGAAAATATGGATTGTATGGTTCTGCATGTGTATCTACATATCTGTATCTAGTGATCTATGGCAAATGTTGGCCTGCTCTAATTTGGAGTTGGAAGGGAGGAAGATAGACAATTCAGAATCCAAAATGTAACCAAAAAAATTGCCAAGCAGCAACAACAACAGAACAAAATATAAAAGAGAAAACCACTGTCAAGTCATCCTTAGCAGAACTCGTGTCTGGCTTTGCAACACCTAAGTGAAAGCAGACTGGGTGCTTGAAATCATGGTTGTATTTACGTTGCCTTCAGACAGACCTACTCTGAGCTTTCAAAAGCACCATCATCTGACGGAGCCCATTGCTTTCCATTTCCAAATTCTGTTGTTGGTCCAGGCAAATGGACCTTCTAACACAAATCTCTAGCATCCCTGACTAAGAGAATGTGCAAAAGCCACCAACAATTATCAGCTCATTTGTGTTGTGGAAAAAAGACTGTGTTGAGAAGTTTGCCAAGGTTCACTCGGTGAAGGTGCCTTGACTTTGACCTCTGCTTAGCGTCTTCATCATTAGTGGAAGAGGAGAATTTCATGGGGATGGGGAGTTGTGGAGCTGGCGGGAGCCACTCATTGCCTAAGCTGTGAACTCTATCACCTCTTCTTCCAGCTCCCTCAGTCTCAGGCCTTGTGTTTTATCTTTGCAGCCTCCGGATCCATGGTGTCCACTGGCTGTTGCCCATGCCATCGGCCAGCTCACTTATATTCAATGCTTTTGCTGCTCTACAACTTGAAATTATTATCCATTCATTTCAAGTTCACATATTTATTCAGTAGCTACTGTGTGTCAGGCCTTGTGCTAGGTGCTGGACACAAATGGCAAAAACAGAATAACCCCTGCCTTCAAGGAGCTTCCACGTGGGGAATATCTACATTGATTTACATGTAAAACATAAATCAAATTGTTGTTCAGTTTTTTTCAGTCATGTCTGACTCTTCATGACCCTTTTTGGGGTTTTCTTGGTAAAGATACTGGAGTGGTTTGCCATTTCCTCTCTTCCGGCTCATTTTACAGATGAGGAAACTGAGGCAAACAGTGAAGTGGCTTGTCTAGGATCACACACTTAGTAAGTGTCTGAGGCCAGACTTAAACTCAGGAAGATGAATCTTCCTGACTCCAGGTCTAGTGTTCTATTCAATGTGACACCTAGCTGCCCATGAATCAAATTAAAACCAACTAGTTTGAATATGCAACTCTAATAACTGTGGAAGCCAAGAAGAGTCTCTAGTAGGAGGTGGTCCTGGAGCTGAGTCTTGAAGAGAACTTGGGTTTTTGGGTTTTCTAGAAGCTGAAGTGAGCAGGGAAAGCATTTTAGAAAGGGAGACCAGACTATACAAAGGTGCTGAGGTGGAAAATGGAGTTTCATTTATGGTGAAATCAAGGAGGCCAATGTGGCTTAAATGCAAAGTGTGAGAGAGCACATAAAGGCTCATCACCCTGGAAGGACTGATACTGCCAGGTTTGGGAGGCCTTTCACTGCCTAAAGGAGGAACCTGTATTTCATCCTAGAAATGATGGGGAGTCAATGAAGTTTCCTGAACTAGGAAATGACAGTCAGATACATGTTTAAGAATATTAGTTGTATAGCACGGCTAGGTCTGTATCCTAGAGAGATCATCAAAAAAGGAAAAGGACCCACATGTACAAAATATTTATAGCAGCTCTTTTTGTGGTGGTGAAGAATTGGAAATTGAGGAGATGGCATCAATTGGGGAATGGCTGAACAGGTTGTGGTATATGATTGTAATGGAATACTATTGCACTGTAAGAAATGATGAGCAGGTGGATTTCAGAAAAACCTGGAAAGACTTACATGAACTGATGCTGAGTGAAGTGAGAAGAACCAGGAGAACACTGTACAAGTAACAGCCACATTGTGCAGTGGTTAACTATGAATGATTTAGCTCTTCTCAGCATTGCAATGATCTAAGACTCATGATGGAAAATGCTATCCACATGTAAAGAAAGAACTATAATTTGAATGCAGGTCAAAGCAGCCTATTTTCACTTTTTTTGCTTTTTCTTTCTATGGTTTTTCTCTTTTGTTTTGATTCATCTTTTGTTACATGACTAATGTAGGAATATGATTAATATGATCATAAATGTATAACCTTTATCAGGATGCTTGCTGTCTTGGGCAGTGGGAAGAATAGAGAAAAAATTTGGAACTCAGATCTTACAAAAGTAAATGTTGAAGTCTGTCTTTATACATAATTGGGAAAAATACTAGTAAGTGAAAAAAAACAATATCAATTATAAAGGATGGTTTGCAAAGTGGCAAGATTGAATTCAGGGAGTCCCATGAGGAAGCTTTTGCAAGAGCCCACGTGAGAGATAATGAGGGACTGAACATGAATGGTGGCTGTGTGGCTAAAGGAGAGGATGGGAATGGAGGAGATGGAGTTAAGCTGATGATAAAAGATTTGGCATAAAGGAGTTTAAGGAGGGGGAATATGAAGAATTAATCCAAGGCTGTGAGCCAGGGGCTGTATAGCTACTCTAGCTATGGGGGATTTAGAAATGCATCCTACTCTGCCCAGTCAATTCAAACATTTTCTCTCCTCCTGTGTGTCCCCCTAGTAGTCAAGACTGGAATGTATTGACACAAGACAGGATCCCTTGACATCTTCCTTTATGCTTTCACCTTTCCTCAGACATTAGTGGGGCATTTCGCTAGCACATTCACCTCTCAGTTATACCAGGTATGCCGTGGGTGCTGTTCAAGGTACTTATATAGTGGTGGTGAAAGGAGTCCAGATAACAAAGGGAAAAGGAAACCTGATTCCCAGAGGTTCACAGAAGTTTTGACATACTCCATTTCTGACCTGGGATGGCTTGTCTCTCCTTAGGCTGACTAGTGGCCCACTGTTCCTGGGGCTTGACTTAATGAAGACACTAGATTGGCTCTAGTCCTATCACAGCACAGAACTCCCTAGCTCAAGAGATCCATTGGCCTTAGCAACCCATAGTAGCAGGGATTACAGATGTTTGCTACTCTAACCAGGCAAAGATTTATTTTTTAAAATTAAATTTTAATTATCCTTTATTCTCCCATCACTTATATTTCCCAGTGTCTCATCCCTGACTCTTTCCCAGAAAACAAAACATAATATAACATTTTAAAAGTAAAAGCAAAACAAAACTTGATCAAGCTAAACAGGGTTGTATATGTCTGATGTCATAGGCTATGCCTATCCCCATGGCTCCTGATCTCTATGAATAAATGAAGGCAATTTTGCTCATCATTCTTCATTAACATTCAATTTGGTCAGTGTGGTTTTCTAGGATTTGGTGGAGATTATTTTGTTGCTTTTTCCATCTGCATTATTGCAGTCATTGTGTAGGTTATTTTCTTGTTCTATTTGCTTTGCCTTGCATCTAGGTCAAAAGATAATCAAGATAAGGTATAATTGATGCCAGTTAGCTGTGGATTACCATGCCATGGGATATTTGTGTATTATAAAATGCAAAAAATACCTTTACCAATACATTAAAAGAATAAATTCCTGATTAAGTTCAAATCAAACCATTCTCCCCTGTGCATCTATATTCATCAAGATAACCAATAACATTTGGTCAGAAAAAAGTCCTGCCTAGAAATAGGAGTTCTACTAAAACCTCCAGTAGTATCTTGGGGTGGGTTGGACTTTTAATGCCTCGGGCAGTAAGAAAGTCACCCAGCTTCTCCACCTCCTTAAAGGCCCAGCCCAACTTCCATTGCACATGTGACCTCAGGGCAGGAAACGGCTACATTCCGATTTCTTTTCCCAAGTGACTCTTCCCATTCCAGCTCTGCCAAAAGTGTACAGTGTGCCTGCGTGCTGTAAGCCATCCAGCATTGAGTGTGTCTGCCTTTTGTCCTCGTTGCTGTTTTGCTGAGTGTGAGGCAATGCCTCAGACATGTTGTAATTTGTATTTTTTATTATTAGTGATTATGGAGCACTCTTTCATATGGTTGTTGCACATTTACAATTTTTCTTTGCATAAATTTAGAAATGCATCCTAATCTGCCCAGTTATTCAAACATTATTTTCTCTCCTCCTGTGTGTCCCCCTAGTAGTCAAGACTGGAATGTATTGACACAAGACAGGATCCCTTGACATCTTCCTTTATGCTTTCACCTTTCCTCAGACATTAGTGGGGCATTTCACTAGCACATTCACCTCTCAGTTATACCAGTTTACCCCAACCTTCTTTTGTTATTTATTCTTTTCCCTAAGTAACCCATCAGAGTCTGTATAGAACCTCTATGGTGTGGAACAGCCCCACCCTCCATTTGTACAATAATTGCCAATCTAAAATTGTCATGCTGTCTGTCCTCCCCCATTTGAGAGTGGGTCTTGGATCCTACTCCAGGAATTTCTTTCCCAAGCTGAAATTGTTTCTTTCCCTTGAGAATTCCCAATGGAATCAGAGGCAAAATCAATTGCCTATGGTGGTGCCAAAAGCCTTTTTTCATTTGCTTTACAAATATTATCACTATAATAACATTGTTCAAGCAAGGTAAAATGAGAAAATGCATAATGCAAGAATGATGTTGAAGAAGCTTTGGTCTTTAGGTGGGAGCTAGTCTCTTAAAATGTTACTTTAATGTGTTGCTAGTTATTGGACATATATGCCCAGGGGTCATCACACAAGATATTCCTTATACATTTTAAAAAGAAATAACATAAAATATTGATTTTTTTACTGAGTTTCTTTTCTTTCATGTTAATGGTATTTTATGCATTTATTAATATGAGTCGACCTCTTGTAATGCAAAAAATGGGAGTAACCTGTACTTATATTTGAGAAGAATGGACCAAGTGAGGAGGATGGGGCATTGGGAATAATGCTTCTCAGTCACTCATCAATATTCATATGCAAATGAGTCAAAAGTGATGTGTATGTGTGCTTATAAGATGAGCAACTGGGAAGGAAGGTTATTTTCCCAGCATGAAAAAAGTTTGATTTCTTCACAACAAAAATAGTTTTTTTTTCATGGCTGTCACAATTCATGATATTTCAAGTGTGAAGAACCATGAAAAGTTGTGAAATAGTTTTCTTAGGAGTAACTACAGTAAAAGAAATTAAAAAGGTTAATGATTCCAGGCTAACATGTTTGAGAGTGATTCAATACTTCATAGGGTTTTAGAAGAATTTCCTTTTTAGGTATGGGCGGGCTGAATTAGATGCTTCTGGGGTGTCTTCCAAATCTGAAATCCTGTGACTGAGTAAGTGATTCTGGGATCATTCAACAGCACTAAGCTTGAGCCACTGCAACCCTTAGGCTAGTGATGCTTCATGCAAGGGAATGGGGGTACCCCTTAGTGAACAAGATATACGACATTTATACCCCTTTGAGGATGTTTTAATCTGATAGAGTCATGGAGTAGTGGCAATATGATTGTCCTATTTCTTGGGCAATGATGCTGGCTTTCTAGAAAATTTAGCATGATCCTCTACTCATTCCTGATGAGGTGCTTCTGTGGCCTGAAGTGCTTTGCATTTGTGCTACAGAAAAAAACAAAAACAAAAACAAAAAGAAAACCAAAAACAGCCAGCCTCTCATATCATTCTTTGTTGCCTCATTAGGGTATGAAGTTGACCCTGGGCTCTCAGAGCTCCTACTAGCAAAACCCTTGACCTCTCAAGCTAAAAAATTCCCTGGAGTCATGCAACAATGGGTAGTTTGCCTTCTGAGGAACAGCCTAGCTAAGTTTGGAAGAGCTCAGCACCCATTGTATCTTTTAAAAACTACAGTCACTCTGGAAGACAAGTTGCAATGGGGGTGAAGGGGGTGTCATGATCTGTGTCAATGACACATACTGACATTGCTGAAATGACAGATGTTTTTAAGTAGGGATGGGTATCCCAACAAGTTTTTGTCAATCAATTGCAGCTTTTAGAATAGTTAAGACCCAAACCTCCTTCCAGAATAATTAAACAATTCTGTGTTTTAGCTTTTCTTTCTGGTCTACAAAATAAGTCAAATGAGAGTCTTATGTCAGAGTTACTGGGGCAGATGTTATATAGTATTTCTCATGCTCATAGAAGATTGTCTTTTTGGTGTAGAACTACTTAGTAGGTGTAAATAAAAATCCAAACACCTTTGACACTTACTATTATACTGTAAACTCTCCATAGGCAGGAACTGTCTCATTTCACCTTTGTATTTATTAAAGACCTCCTGAGCATAAGCACAGTGCCTTCCATGTTTCCAGCATGCTGATAGTCTGAGTCCCTAACTGGCTAAATGATGATGGCCCACCTTTCTGTCCTGTTTCTGCTTGTCCCAAATGGTTTATTGCAATGTCTCTCTTCTAGGGGTGAGGTTATATACAGCATCCAGAAATGACAAATTTTGGTTTTTCAAAATGCTAAGTCATTTCCTTTGACTGCTCAAAGTGACTAATGCAAAGTGAGCCTTTACTGTCAGGGAAAGTAAGGCACCAATCTTGTGTGAGAGAGAAATCTGGCATGCAGATGGGACCCTCAAGCTATGCTTAATGGATCAAGGAAACTGGGCCAATGCCATAGAACTGGGGAACAGCTCAGACTTTGGGGTCTCAGGACACTTCTTCCACAGGCATGCTATCTCTACTCAATGGGGTAAAGTCTGGTTGGGAATGGTAGATGGAAGGCAGATGACATGGTGGATGGAAAGGTCACTGACTGGAAAGATGAGGCCTATGTGCAATAATGGACTAGCTGGAAGAGCAGAGGGCAGAGTGCACTGCAACAGGGTTTTCTTATAGACAATTACTGTTCTGCCAGACTCTTTATGAAATATATTCCCACTGAACCACCCTTCCCCCATCCCCAACTGCCATGGAGAATAAAGTGTATCTCTTCCTGATGAACCTTGGTTTACATTTCCTTCTTTATTTTCTCTCTCTATTATTCATCAAGCAATACAATTTAACACCTTCTGTGTGGATGGTGCTTAGGTAGATACAAAAAGGATACTATCTGATCTATATCATCAAGGAGCTTACAATCTTCTGTGTGAGGGGAGCTACCTAGAAAAGAACCAAGAATATATGCAATGTTTAGGACTTCATCTCTAAACAGCTCATCATTCCTAAAGGCAATGTAGGCTGGCCCAAATGCAAGTTGAACCTGTATTCCTGCTTGTGTCAACCTTGTTCCTTGTGTCTTTGCTATTCATTCAGAGTGAGATTTCTTATCCTTACTTGTCATGCTATTTACATATCTATCTGCTCTCAAGTATTCATGCTTTTGAATCAAGAAATATATCATTTCCAAAGCAACATTATAATTATCTGTAATGAGTAGTAACACATCTACAGTGAAAAAAAATAATGGTTGGAAGAAATTAATAGGCATCCTTTTTATCTTTAAAAGAGGTAAAAATATACACCTCACATAGACCAGTCAGTCAATCATTCAATAGGCATTTATCAAGTACCTACTATAAGCCAGGCATTGAGGATACAAAAACAGTCAGTCAATAAACATTTATTAAGCACCTACTATGTGCGAGGCACTGTGCAAAAGGCTGGGGATATAAAAAGAAGCAAAAGATAGTCCCTGCCCTCAAGGAGCTCACATTCTAATGTGAAGGTGGGAGGGAATCAGAAGTAGACAATTACATATAAACAAGCTATATACAGGATAAATAGGAAATAATCATGAGGACAGCATGAGAATTGAGAGAGGTTGGGAAAGATTTCCTGTAAAAGATGGGATTTTAGTTGAAACTTAAAGGAAGTTATGTAAGTCAGTAGCTGGAGTTGGGGAAGGAGAGAATTCCAGGCATGGCAGATAGCCAGAGAAAATGCCTGGAGTCAAGAGGTAGAGGGTCTTATTCATGGAACAGCCAGGAGGCCTGTGTCACTGGATCACAGAGTCCATGATGAGGGAGGAAGGTATAAGACTGGAAGGATTGGAGGGGGTTAGGTTAGGAGGGACTTTGGATGTCAAATAGACGATTTTGCATTTGACCCTTTAGGTGATAGGAAACTACTGGTGTTTATTGAGTAGGGGAGTGACAGAGTTGGACTTGTGCTTTAGAGAAATCATTTTGTTGGCTGAATGGAGGATGGAATGGAGTGAGGAGAGACGAGGCAGGTGGCCCCTCTAGCAAGTTATTGAGACAGTTAAAGTATGAGGTGTTGAGGGCCTACACCAGGGATGTGGTTGTGTCAGAGGAGAGAAAGGAGGGTATTCAAGATACATTGCAAAGTTAAAATTCGAGGGCCTTGGCAACAGATTGGATATGGGGGTATGTGAAAGATCACAAAGAGTCAAGGCTGGCATCTAGGTTTTGAGACTGAGAGACTCAAAGGATGGTTTCCCCCCTATAGTAATAGGGAAGGTAGAGGGTGGGCTTAGGGGGAAAGATTATGAGTTTAGTTTTGGATATGTTGAGTGTGAGATATCTACTGGACATCCAGTTTGAGATATCTGCAAGGCAGTTGAGGATACAAGATAGGAGGGCAACAGAGACCTCCAAGGTAGATTTCAGAATCATCAGCATAGAAATGCAATTAAATCCATGGAAGCTGGAGATCACCAAGTAAAGTAATTTAGATGAAGAAGAGAAGAGGACCCAGGAAAAAGCCCTGGAGGATACCTATGGTTATAGGGGATGATCTGGAGGAGGATTCATCAAAGGGAATAGAAGAGTGGCCTGATAGGTAGGAGAAGAACTAGGAGAGAGTGGTTTCTTGAAACCCTAGAAAGGAGAGAGCATTATTGTGATGAATACCTGTTTGCAGATCCATACTATACCTGAATATCCAGCCCAACATCAGTATAAGCTCACATGAGTTAAGTGGTTGGGTGGTCAAATGGGTTGGGTTGTCAGGCTATAAGTCATATCCATGTCAAAGGAGAGACATTGGGATCCATTCCTTAGAGCTTGTGTGCATGAAGTGGTGGACAGGTGTGATGCAAACATGAGTATCCTGGAGTCATGCCCTCAGTCTGAGTCATGGGCATTTAGAGTTCACCTAACCCTACACCTCATGTCTTGGAGCTTATTTCTCCAGATAGCGGGGAAGGCAATCATCTCTATTCCCATATTCCCCAGTAGAGGAGTTTCTGGAGGTCAGGGTCTCTCTTGAACTTTTCTTTGTCTCTTTGGTGCTTAACGCCATGCCTGACACGTAGCAATCACTTAAGCAATGTCACTTGACCAACAGACTGATTGACAAGGGTGTTATAGAGAAAGGATGACCTGAGAAATGGCTCCTGTCAGCACTACCACCACCACCCCCCATCATCATAGCACTAAGACAGCAGCACCAGAGGGATGAGGTGGGCGCAGAGTTGCCCAGCCCAACTGTTGGTGCCTTTGGAGCCTGGGGACCTCAAGCCAAACTGCTTGCTTCCCAACTTAGCCTTAGGTTAGTCATGATCACATCCAAACTCCTCCTTGTCTCCCTGTGACTTCCCAAAAGGAAGCTGATCCAGGCCATCAAAGCTTCAGTTAGGGATTTGTTAGGACAGTGTGTAATGACAGGGATGAAATCTAGATTCAATGGCCTGGGAGCAACAGGAAAGCTTAAAAGCAAAAAGGAAAACATTATAATAGAGTAAGAATGGTAAGAAGGAGTGAGTCCAAGGAGGGACCACCTTTATATAGCTACCTTATATAGCTTTCCTTTTATATAATTTCATTTAATAATATATTCTTCTCTGTCTCCTATCCAACAAGACTTTCCCTGTAAGGAAAAAAAAATAGTATGAAGAGAAAAAACAAAAAGAAAGAAAAAACAGCAATTCAACAAAACTAACCAATGTATTAACTGAGTCTGATAGTGTATGCAATTTTCCACACTCATATTCACCCACCTCTACAAAGAATATATTTTCTCATCTCTTATTCAATCAGTATAGTTATACAATGTTTCCTTCCTCCCTCCCATTTTCTTTCCTTCTTTCCTTCCTTCTTTCCTTCCTTCCTTTGTTCCTACAATAGTGTTGTTATGCATATTGCTTTCCTGATTCTCTCTTGTCATTTTGTTTCCTTCCTTCCTTCCTTCTTTCCTTCCTTCCTTTGTTCCTACAATAGTGTTGTTATGCATATTGCTTTCCTGATTCTCTCTTGTCATTTTGCATCAATTCATATTGTTCTTGTAGGTCTTCCCAAGCTTCTCTGACTGCTTCACATTTATTATTTATAACATTTCATTCCATTCACTTACTGTAATTTGTTTAACCATCCTCTGATTTATTGATACCTGCTTTATTTTCAGTTCTTTGCAATGTATGGCACAAAGGCCTTCCGTGACTGTTTTGAGGTACAAAGGACTTTTCTTTCTGTCTTTGACATCTTTGGCACACCTGCTCAGCACTGGAAAGAGGAGGGATTTCTCATTTGGCATTTACCTTCTGTTGACCTTTAGGTCATGGCCAGGTTTGTGCCCATGGCTGACTCTTGGACTAGAATAGAGGATCCTGGAGGGTGGAATATTTGTCTCAGAATCCCTTTATTCCCCACATATGGTGTCTTATATGTAGTCAGGCATATATACATATTTTTTCACTAATAAAAAAAACTAGGATCTTACTACAAAGTCACCTTGCTTAGAATGTCCATGTAGCAGGTAGTGAGAGACAAGTAAAAGCAGCCATCCTCCCTCTCTCCTATAGTTGGCTTTAATCATTTTTAATCACAATTAGAGCTAAAGGGAGTCTTGAAACTTTGTTTTTCTGAGAGTAGAAATGGGAAAGGCCTTATTGTCTGGACTCAAGCAGTTTGTGTCCTTATGTTCTCAAGTATCTGGGTTGGCTCTGGTGCTGGGTATTAACGTTACTCAACTTCTGTGTGAGCTGAGCTGTTAACTTGGCTCTTGGTGAATTCGTAACTCATGTATTCCTACTAGGTGGCAGTACATGTGTAGAAATCAGTCTCATGCTTTGGTCCTGGCATCCTGCTCCACTGTCTTCCCCCCTTGTTCTTAAAGTCATCACAATGCAATATCTATGAGAAGGGCGAAACAGTCTTGTCATCCCTTTGAATGGATGCTGACTGGATGCATGCTTATGGTATGGTTCTTCCGCTCTGTGGTAATAGAGGCCCCACCCACATGTATCTTGGCTCCAAACAATACCCTTTTCATGCAGAGATAAGAATACCATCTTTCTTCTTTTTTCCCTACTAGGTCACATGTGCCAATTTAACGAATGGCGGGAAGTCAGAGCTTGTAAAATCTGGAGGCACCAAATCTACCCTAAAGCACATCTGGACAGAAAGCAGCAAAGACTTGTCCATCAGCCGGCTTCTCTCACAGACTTTTCGTGGCAAAGACAATGGTACAGACTTGGACCTGCGCTATGACACCCCAGAACCTTATTCGGAGCAAGATCTCTGGGACTGGCTGAGGAACTCCACGGATATTCAGGAGCCTCGGCCCAGAGCCAAGCGACGGCCCATTGTCAAGACAGGAAAGTTTAAGAAAATGTTTGGCTGGGGTGATTTTCATTCCAACATCAAAACTGTGAAGCTCAATCTGTTGATAACTGGGAAAATCGTTGACCATGGTAATGGGACCTTCAGCGTGTACTTCCGGCACAATTCCACTGGGCAAGGCAACGTATCTGTGAGCTTGGTGCCCCCAACCAAGATCGTGGAATTCGACTTGGCCCAGCAGACGGTGATCGATGCCAAAGATTCCAAGTCCTTTAACTGCCGGATCGAGTATGAAAAGGTTGACAAGGCGACCAAGAACACGCTCTGTAACTATGACCCTTCCAAAACCTGTTATCAGGAGCAGACGCAGAGCCACGTGTCCTGGCTATGCTCTAAGCCCTTTAAGGTCATCTGTATTTACATTTCCTTTTATAGTACCGATTACAAACTAGTACAGAAGGTGTGTCCTGACTACAACTATCACAGTGACACGCCCTACTTCCCTTCAGGTTGAGGAGGAGCCAGTGTGGGTAAGACTGAAGCCTGAGGAATCAAAAAGGTCATATGACAGGGCTGTTACTGCAAAGGAGAAGGTCCCATCTGGGGCCTGGATTGTGTCTACGATGCTGCTGTTGTCCACGGGCTGCCAAGATCCCAGGGGGGACAATCTGGTGTCATTTCTGACCATTGGCTCCATCTCTCAGTGTAGTTGTGAATCACTGCAGGTTTTACATAAAATCACCCAAGAAGAAACATACATACACACAGACATACATGTACATGTACACGCATATTTTGGCTTGCATCTACTGGGACCCCTGTTTAGAAGTCTTTTAATTCTCTGGGTCATAAGGTTTTAGATAACCAATCAAGGCAGAAGGGAATAGCTAGGCAGAATTGGGCTCTGACAGGCACTGGCGTGGAGATATCCTTCCAAGTCTTGAATCCATGTAAATCCATCCTTCCCTCTCACGCGTGCTCCTGCTTTGGATAGCTGCACTGGTAACCAACACCGTAGGCCTAATTACTTGTGACAATGGAACACGTGTTTCTAGAGCTCAGTATTCCTTCCCAAATGAACCCACCCACCCAGCATCCTGTAGGCACATTCGAGGTGGCCGTAGGAGGCCTGTTCTGTATAAAGATAAGTAAACCTTTGGAATTTACATGTGGGCACATGTTGAGATTTCAGCTTTTGCCCCTGGTCATTGGCATTGGCAGAGTTCCTCTTAGAAACTCCCCAGTCACTAGATGTCGAGGGGACATGCCCAAGAGACAGACGACATGTAAGTTGTAAGTGGCCATCTTATCTTTGCTCCACACATTGTAACAAACTCAATATCCTAGTCTTCATTTGTATGAATGGTTTGTATTGTACATAGTTTATCCCGTGTTATTTCAGCAGCTTATTAATATTAACTTGTACTTGTCTCTCTGCTTGTTATTGGGTATAAAAGACAAAGGGAACGAGGAGGAGTCTGAGTCCATGTTAGCGATGTAGCTGTAAATCCCCGAGCAAGACAGAACTCTGTACCCAGCACTCACTCAGCTAACGGACGGTTGGAAGTGATACATATACACAGCATTACAGTCTGTCTGTAGTTAGAGTTTTATTTCTGGACGAAGATGAAATGTACATAGAAATAAAATACTTCAAGTTCAGTTTCAATATGTCCTGTGTCAGCGGTGATTTCAAAGGCTCCTATGAGAGGTTGAGATTGGACTCAGCACAGTTTTGCACCTCCCGGCCCTGCTTGTGTCTGGAGCTATGGCAATGACTGCTGGTCACCTGCATGTGACAGCTCAGGAGGGCCAGGGTGAATCCTACCTGGGCCATGGTGGGTGGGGGCTGCTGAGCTCCCTCTACGGACCGGCCCCAGAAGGCCAGGGTCTCTGTTATCCTCTGGATTGACAACCAGCCAAGTGTCTAATGCATTGAAAAATCATTCTGTGTCTGTGTTGATGGTGAGTGTGTAGGTGGGAGTTTTTTTGTTGTTTACTCTTCCATTCCAAGTTGGGATGGGAGAATAGCAGGAGACTACGGAAGCTTGGGGTTGGTCCTGCTGCAGTGACTCAGCACAACCCGAGAAAAGCGGGACAGTGGTATTGGCAGAAAACTTGGCAGATGGATTTAACTTCCCTCAGATGGGGCTGATGCCTATAAAATATGGTTTACTGCCATCAAATGTGGCATTTTTCTGTGGCACACAGCAGCTCCCAACAAATAAACAGAAATAGAAAACAGGGGAAGCTTCACTTTTGAAAGCAGCAGTTTGGGGGCAGGGAAAGAGGAGAACCCCAGACTCATACAAATGCCTCAAGTCCAGTGTACACTTGGCCAGGAATCTCCTCTACAATACCCCCCTCTACAACACCCCCAACAAGTGGCCAGCCAGCTTTAATTGATGATCTCCAGTGAGGTAGAACCTATTTCTTCATGGGGTAACCATTCTGCTTTTGGGCAACTCTAAATGTGAGCAGTCCAAGAAAAGGGGCCACTCTATCCTTAACATAGAGCTCAAATTAAAAGAAAATCCCCAAATAACAAAATGCACCATTATTTTCTATGGGGACTCTTTCAATGCAACCCCAATGGTAGCCCACCCGTTCAATGGTCATATATGGACATTCACCAATGGACATTCGCAACTTTTGATAGTAACAGGGTAATTTGGCATAGACATTGGCAGGAGCAGCTCCTGAAGAATTGTTACTGGATGGTCATAGACAAGGGCTGAACTCAGTTTCCAGCTACCCCAAAAGCGGGAGCCACAGAGAAACAAATCGCAGGTGTTAGGGTCTCTTTCATCGGCCAAAGAGATCACCTCAACATAGATGTGTGTTCTAGCTTCTGGCAGTCACTGGAGGGAGTGAGCAAATGAAGTGAGAGGAAATACATGCCATTTTCAGGTTGCCCCCTCTTATGTGGTCTTCTCTGAATTTTAACGTTTGGCTCTTTAGTCCTTGGGGTATTTGTTGACTTCAAAGTGGCTTTGTGGGTGAGATCCCTCACCTATTTTCTTCCCTCCACAAGCTGATTCTTCCCTTCTTTCTACAAAAAGCAAAACCTGCATGAACTGCCACACCACTTCTTCAGATTTGCTTCTGAGTTCGTCATTTAAGAGAAAGAAGTAAAGAGGAAGCAAATGAATGGACACCAGGAGCTTAATTAAGTAAGGAGGTAAAGAAACGAGAAGGCCCGTATTCTTAGATTAGCAGCCTCTCTTCACCCCCCTCCCCCATGTCTTTCGCTCCAATCTCTAACATTTTCAGGGTCTATAGTTGCAACCCAATGAACTCAGGAGGGTTATTTTGGGGGCCCCAGGACCCCAAGGAGGAATTCAGTGAATTCAGTGACACCTTGGGTCCTCTGCTTTCTGCATCAGGATGTGGACTTTTAGGAAAAACAAACAAATGTTAGGAAGGATCAAATGAAAAAAAAGCTTTCTGTTTGAAAGCCTCAGTGTGTCAGCCTTTCTGACTAGTCTGAACCTCCATCTTCTGAACACTTGTCTTAATAACGACTTTTGGCATGCTAGTACAGGAAGTTTTTACTTGGGGAGAGACTAGTGCTCAGCATTCTCAGGCTACAGACTTTTCTTCACTCGCCTGACATTTGATATCCCCGGGGTTCTAACATGGCTACTTAGAATTATTCATTATTCACATGTTTCAGTCTTGTCTTACTCTTTGCGACTCCATTTGGGGTTTTCATGGCAAAGATACTGGAGCGGTTTGTCATTTCCTTCTCCAGCTCATTTTGCAGATGAAGAAGTTGAGGTAGACAGGGTGAAGTGACTTGCTCAGGGTCACACAGCTAGGAAGTGTCTGAGGCTGGATTTGAACTGGATTTGGTTTTCCTGACTCCAGACCCTGCACTTTATCCACTGTACCATCTAGTGCATAAGAATACTAACAAACATTCTAAGATAATAAATGGCAAAGTAAGATAATACTATGAATAATAGAAGCACACCAAATCTAAGCCTTTCATAAGGAAGTGGGTAAGACTAGAGCAGAACATGGAGCTGCCTTCTGCTCTCATTCTCTTCTAGAGCACTTTAGCAAGATAGAAATGAATTGCTGCAATCTGGTCTTTGTGAAAAATAACAAAGCTGTAGCTGCCTGGGGAGCTTCACTCTTTTCCTTCAATCAATAGCCCTGTGAGCTGAGCTACGGTAGGATCCTTAACCTCATTTTGTCCCAGTGTAGGGATGCCCTTTGACTTGCTCAAGGCCACATGACCAGCAAGTGACAGAGCCATAACTGGACCCTGAGTCTGGCCCATGAGAGGCACCATAAAGTTTTGTTAATGAAATCAAAATTGAAGACTCCAGATTCTAGCCCTGGGCTCTGTCTTCTTACTGCTTCTTGCTCAGTGACAATGGAAGGGCTTCTTTTGTGGAGGAAAAAAATGTCTTGAGTAAGTTAGTAGCACTTTGAGTTTGGTTTTGAACATGGAAAAGAATTCCTGGTATAATGGATTTGGACTCAGAAGATTTGGGTTCAAATCCTGGGCTACGTTTACTATGTGACCTTGGGCAGATCACGTCTCCGGCTTGAGTCTCCTTTCCTCTCGTCCATAAAATGAGAGATTTAGGCAAAATCTTCTCCAACATCTTCCAGCTCCAAACCTCGCCATCCTATGTGGTGATCTCATGGTTTTGGGTGACAGGAGGTAACCCCTTGCATCCCTGGACACTTACATCTTTCTAAAATTCCACTTGTCAATCCTCAGAAAATGTAGTGTTCTTTGTCTTAGGGAAAAAAAAAAGTCCTTACCATATTTTGGTGCAGCAGAGAGTAAAACTGCATCAGAAACCTGAAAAAGAGTCCTTTCTTTTTGATTTTTCCCCATTTCCCCCATACTCCTTAACATTTAGAAGGTGGGGAAATCTATGCCAACTGCTCTTTGGAAAAACCAGTTTACCCTTGAGGACCATGGTAAATGCCAGGCATGAGACTGGCACATGTTTCTGGCCCAGGGAGGGGCTCTTGATTGCACTGGGATCAGACTTTTCATTTTTTTATGTCATTTAGATCATGCTGAGTCATCTCAAAGGCTCAGTAAGGATTGTACTTAGCTTTTCTTATCCAGAGAGGGCCTGGCCCGGGCCAGGAATCATCCCCATCCAGACTTCAGAGCTGTGTGGGGAGCAGGGACAGCTACCCAGCTTCCTTGGGAACATTTCTATCTCATGGCTATTGCCAGGGCTTGTTACAGATGAGGAAGAAACCTTGTTCTTCATGCCTTCACCTAGTCTCACTTCTAACCCCCCTGAGAGCCCTTCAGCAGAGCTGAGGAAGGGGGTGAGTGCAAGAGTGGAGAATGGCGACTTAAAATCCCCTTCTGTGTGGATGGAACAAGCTTCCTGCCTTCTCAAATGACCAGCTGGTATTGACTTACCCAGGTACTTGCTATATCAGGACAGTTAGCTCCAGCACCTTCTACTCTTGTAGTTAGTACAATGCCCTGACCACAGTAGGTGACTAGGAAATGTGAAAAGTGCTTAGGGCCAGAAAAACCCTGGGTCAGAGTCCCACCTCTGAGACCAGCTGTGTGATCTTTGGCCAGTTGTAGAAACTTTCTGGGACTCTGTTTTTTCATCTGTGAATGGGTTTATAAGCACTCACAGGGCTTTTATGAGAATTTTATTTTAGAACTAAAAATTGGATGTAAATCTTGGCTTTGATTAAGGTAGGGGATAGCTTTCCCACAGAGGAGGGAGTTGTGCACTCTGAAGAGGAAGCAGCTTCTTCAATTGATCAGTAAGTATTTAAGGGCTGACTATGTGCCAGATGCTGCAGATACCAGTACAAAAATGAAACAACCTCTGTTCTTAAGGAGTTTATATTAGTATAATAAGGGGGGAAGACAAGTACCAGAGTGTAACCATGAAGTAATTAAACACCCACAATCCCATACACCTAGCTGTCCACATAGTAGTTAGATACAAGATCTTTCGTTAGTGGGAGCATTGGTTCATAAAAGACTTCATGAAGAACATGGTGCCTGAGCTGTCTATGTGAGAAGGACTCTGAGGCCAAGGTAAGATGGCAATGCATCCCAGGAAGGTGCCATACCCAGTTTGGAGGTGGGGGACGGAGTGTCAGGAGGGAGGAACAGAGAGATGGTGGTTTCAGCTGGATCACAGATTCCTGGAGAGGAGTCATGTGGAATGACACTGTAAACATTGATTGGGGCCAGATTGTATTTGGATTTTGAAAGTTAACCATATTTTATTCTGGAGGTAGTAAGGAGAAACTGGAATTGGTGGAGTAGGTAAGTCAGGCAGTCAGATCAGCTGTTAAGGAAAAAACTACTTTTTTTCTTATAAAGACAATTGATGTAGATACAGAGATGCTGTCAGATGAAATCCAGTATGGGTCAGAGGAAGAGGAGGGAGAATAGTTATGCCTACTGACTCCTTGTTAAGGTAAAAGTTGGAAAGCAGCTATTTTTTGAACTGACATTAAAACAGATGATTGTGATCTTCCCAGCATGCATCTGGGATATGATGGAGCATCTCTCAGGACTGGTCAAACTGATGATGATGTGGGGCCCCAAATGATACTGACTGAATGGCCTGAGGACCTTTGGGGGATGGGGTGAAGTGGTAGCATTGCTGCCTGTCATGGTCCAGGGAGTCAGATGAAAATGCAGATTAGAGAAATGAACAACTGCTCAAGAAGGTGGTTTGGGGGAATGGGATTTGGATTTCTCAACTGCAGTTTAAAATATCAGAAGCATATGCTGCTGGCCAGTGGGGAGGTCACCTAATAAGAGTTAGTAGCAATTAGTTTGCCTGTAAACTTGCAAATCTAATAAAAAAGGCTTTAAATTGAAAAAGGACGAACAGGAAGAAAGCTGTGCATGTTAGGTACTAGAGAGTAGCAGCTATGACAATCAGAAGTTCACTGAATACGAAAGCCAAGAAAGGAAGCAACCAAATCCATGGCCTCAAAATGCCTCTGCATCAATGCCCAAAGTTCCGACAACAGGCAAGAGAAACTGGAGGTACCTGTACCAAACATTTCCCCACTCAAAAGACATGGGTCATTTAAAGGGGCAATAGATGGGTGGGTGAAAGTGTCCTACTATGCTGAAGAAAATATAGTCATGTGAAGGGATTAAGGAAATAGAAGGGGGAGGATGACAAAGAGCATTTTTGAAGCATAGACAGAAAGAAGTTTGACTTACTAGTCTGCTAGAAAACACCTGGACAGAAGGAGGAAATAGATAAGGAATTAGGGTAAGAAAGCAAAGGAATGAGATACAGGGGCATGTTAGCAGTAGGGTGTGTGTGTGCATGCTCGCACCTGTGTGTGTGTGTGTGTGTGTGTGTGTGTGTGCGTGTGTGTGCGTGTGTGTGTGTGTGTGTGTGTGTAGGTGCCATTTATTTGGACCTATGAAGGAATTACTTCTCTTTCATATGTATATACATGTGCACACACATATACACATATATATATATATACACATATACACATACATAGTGTGCATTGGTATATATGTGTGTATGCATACATGTATATGCCTTGCTATCTGTGAGAGGAAGAGAAGGACTCTGAGACAGAGATAAGGTGAAAATGCATTCTAGGAATGTGGGATACCCAATGCAAAGGCATGAGTATATATAGGTATATACATCATGGCTATTACACACACATACCTACATATATATGTGTGTTTGTGTACATACATACACACCAATACCAGAATGATCAATCATTTCTTAAGTTAAAGGTAATTTTATCCTTGAAAAAGTGGAGGAACCAGCTGGGGGAATTTCTATTGTGGCTTTGATGCTCACCAAGAGAGAGCATCTCATTGCTCTAGGACAAAATGATGAAACTTTGCAGAGAACTGACTCAGTCTTGGAATTTTTGAGATCAAAGTAGGACTTTGGAACCTGACTCGTATGGCGCACTCCCACTACCACCTCCCAATCCTCGATGAGTAGATTGTAAAGGGTTTTCTGAATGCATCAATGGGATTAATGGACTAAAATTCTCTGAGAAAATTAACTGGGGTGTGGGTGGGAAAAAATCTAAAGAAATGCATCAATTTCTGATGACCCAAAGAAACAACCTTCATGAAGAGGAAAGGAGAATAGATTAAGTGGTCAAAAAAGAGTGAGAAGAGGGTGTGAAGGTACCTTTAGTTCATTCAACAATCTTTAATTAAGCACCTGTCAAGGGACAAGGACTGTGCCAGCCACTGGGGATGGGAAAATGATGGTGGAACATGGCGTGTGCTCAGGGAGCTTGAGGGTAGGTCCCAGAAGATGATGAGAAATGCATGGTCAATTCATCTGATAGTTACAGCAGTCATGTAGCTGGGGATGAGCTTAGGCTGCTGAGCAAAGCTGAGGATAACAAAAATGATTTTTAGAATCAATTTTGAGGAAAAGGCAGGGATGAAAGGAGTAAGACTTCTGCTAAGGTGAATGAACCCAATAATTAACAAGAGAGAAAATAGGCTTCCTCAAACTTTGTTTTGCTTCTGTTTTGAACACAACAATGGAAAGAAGACAGTCAACAGAAAAACATGGAAAACATGTGCAGTGATGTTAATAGCAACTTTTTTTTTCCACCATCAAGTACAATAAAACCACCTACTTAGACCCTTCCATCATGGCTGCAGATATGTTTATAGAGGAGGTAGAGCTGATACTAAAGGGAATAAAATGGGAAAAGCAACTGGATTAGAGCAAGGATACCTAAAAGAGATGTGTCCAGGTGACAGGACTGGGAAAGATGGAAAGGGTGCACTCTCAAATGTAGCTGAAGGAGGTGAAGATGCCAAAGATCTGGGAAAAAAACAACTTCACCCTTATTAATACCCTGAAGTGATTATAGTAAGAACTGTATGCATGCAGTGGAGAACATCACACCATGCATCCAGGCCATCCTCCAGGAGGGCAATCATAGGGAATGGGAAGTCTTTCACAAGCCATATTGCACAGAGAACCACTTCCTTCCCATTACATAACTGATTGAAATACATAAAAATGCAAGATTTCACTGTTCTTAATGTTTGTGGACTACAAAAAGTGTTTGATTTAGCAGAGCAAAATGCTTTCTTAATGGATTTCTTTCATCCAGACATCTTTTATCCACATATCAAAATCATTCAACACTCTTGGAAAGCTATGACAATGGGGACGACTTTGTTCAATGACCCCTCTGATTGTGACCATTAACTCAGTCATAAAACAGAGAGATACTCAGAATATTAGCTTTAGAGCTGGAGATACTTTATAGGCCATCTAATACCCTCATTTTGCAGATGAGGAAAATGAGGCAGAGAGTGGTTAAGTGATGTATGTAGAGCTTGCCCAAGGTTCTCTATTGGAATGGAGGAGACCCTGTCAGAACCCAAGTTGAAAAGGGATGGCAGGTCCTCCAGTTCATGGATGGTATCATGCTGGTTGTACAAGATTTCAGAATCCTATGGGGTAAATCCATAACCACCTAAAATGATTTGGCCTGACCATCCACACAGAAAAGACTATGTGGATGAAGGGTATCTCTTGTCCAGATTATGACACACAGTTAGACAGATAGCTCTTAGGGCATGTTCATCCGCATGTATCTGAGACGCACAGTATAAATGGAAAACAAGTTGGGCTCAGAATTAAATAGAAGACGGAGATCAGGCTGGATTGCCCTCAGAGAAATACCAATGTCCTTTAATGACCTCAAACTTATTTGAGAAACAAAGGCCCATATTTTAATATTGATGCTCCACCATTGTTACTATAGGGTACTAAATTAAGGAACATAACAGTGTCTGCAAAACTGACAGTGAATATCAGCAGAAAGCCATGGGGAAGTGTGTTCCAAGTGGGATGTTCGATAACGCAAAAGAAAGGAAGAATTTTGCAGAACAGGAGTGAAGGCTGTTATCAGGGGAATGTGTGCTAGGCAGAGAAGAAGGCTGGCCACACAATGAGAGTGAGGGATGACAGGTGGCAATGACAGTGCTGCGTTGGTACCCTCGTGATGTCAGAAGAAAGTGAGGGAGAGCTCCAGCATTTTGGACTGACCCCCTCTGCGGACTTATGGGAGGACATAGACAAGAGTCACACAGGGTGGGCAGGCACAGATGGATTTAAATTTACTCTATTGGAGGGAACATCCAAATGGTTGAGATCACAGACCCATTTGAATACTGTGTCAGATGATGGTCAAATTAGGTTCATTCAGAACTGATTGAATGGATACACAGAAAGAATGCCTGTTACTCTTGTGGCGCCAGGTGAAAGAAAGTGAGGAAGACCTCAAGCTTGTTGGGTGGATACCTTGTGGTGAACTTCAGAGAGGTCATCGAGGAGCAGTTCTGTCCACAAGATGGGCAGGCATGGCTAGGTTTCAGTTCACATTGTTGGAGGGAACATTCAAATTGATGAGTGCACAGAGCTATTTGGATGTTGGAGAATTGAAGGGCTGGCCATCACCTTTGAAGGGTACCCAGTCACATTTCCCAGGAACCTTTGTTTGACTCATTGTTATTGAACATTTTTATCAAGGACTTGAATAGAAACATTGATGGCATGCCAATCAAATTCGAATATTAAAAAAGAATCTAAAAGGGATAGCTCATACACTGGATGGGGGCAACTAGGTGGTGCAATGGATAGAGTGCAATGGGCCTGAAGTCAGGAAGTCTCATCTTCTTGAGTTCAAATCTGGCCTCAGACACTTACTAACTGTGTGACCCTGGGCAAGCCACTTCACCCTGTTTGTCTCACTTTCTTTATCTGTAAAATTAGCTGGAGAAGGAATGGCAAACCACTCCAGTATCTTTGCCAAGAAAACCTCAAATGAAGGCACAAAGAGTTGGGCATTACTGAAAATGACTGAACAAGAAGAAGAAGAATACATTGGATGACAGTATCAGGATGTAAAAGAATCTTTGTAGATGAGAAAATTTAGCTGAGGTGAATAAAATGAAATTCAATATTGCTAAATGTAAAGTCACAGTTGGGTTCAAAAGTCAACTTCATGTAGAGCATAAGAGAGGCATGGTTGGGTACTAGTCTGCCTAATAAGGTCAGTATTGGAACAACTTAGTAAACTTACAGGTCAATATGAGCCAGTCATGTGACATAGCAGACAAGAATGCTCAGAATTAGGGCTAGAAGTATTAGAAGATGCACTAAAAGAGACATAGCTTGAAGAAGACAGGAAGTTATAGTCCGATTGGACTGTCCCTTGATCAGACTACATTTGGCATGTGCATTTCAGCTCTGGGCACCATGTTTAGGTAGGCTACTGATGAACTGAAGAATACCCAGGAGAATATCCAAGGAAACAAGAGAGTTGAAGGACCCAGTATTCAGGTCATAAAAGACTGATCAAAGCAACTTGGGTGCTTAGTCTGGGGGAGAAGACTGAGGACACATGATACCTGTCCAGTTAATTGAAGATCTCCCTTTAGGAAGAGAGGTTAGACCGGTTTCTTTGGGTCCCCAGGACAAAACTTAAGAACATTTTAAGTTTCAGGGAAGCTTGCTTTAAAAATGTACTAACCATTGGACTGTCCCACAGTGGAATGGGCCACCTTCCTCCTCCCAAAGTAGAATGAGCTGCCTTCCTCCTCACTGAGGCTCTAAATGTAGGTTCAGCATCCACTTATCAGGTATGTTGTAGAAGGAATTCTTGTTTTGGTAAAGGCTGACAAATGAACTCTGAGTTCTGAGTCTCCATATTTCCAAAAGTGGTTTCAACAAAAGTGATGCTCCAAACTCTTCAGAGTTAACAGTGATGGCAGGTGATTGTTGCCTTCCAATCTCCTCCTCCCATTATTCCTGTTCCCTAAATCCTCACATTCCAAAGCAAGTTCAAGGACTGTCATCGATGCCACTTGTTCCAGGTGAATGACTAATTCATGACCTTTTGGACAACCTATTCCTTCTACCAAGTGCCCAGACTAGCATCGAATGACTTCCTGCCATTATTCCTGTAATAAGTTAAATTCATTATAGAACAGTAGAAAGGGCCCTGGATTTGGAGAGGAAAGCTTGAATTAAAATCCTGCTTTTCGCTGCTTCCAAACTGTATACTTTTGGTCAAGTCATTCTAATCTTCCTTGGACTTAATTTCTCCTTATAAAATGAGGGATTTAGTCTCAGGGGCCAGTGAATTCCAAATTGAGATTATATGATCTTAAGTGAGAATAGTTATGATAATCAGTATTGTGTTGAGGTATATTCACTTATAACTCTAAACCTTTGGAAAACAGTCATAGCCTCAATTCTGGCTGAAATCAGGAATAAAGTGTAACTGGGCATGAAAATCATAACTGGGATATTTGTGCTCAATATAAGTACCACAAATCTCCTCCTGGACAGCTAGGTGGCAAGGTAGCTAGAGTGTGAGCCTAGAGTCAGGAGGACCTGAGTTCAGAACTGGTCTCAGACACTTACTATTGTGTGACCCAGGGCAAGTCACTTAACCACTGTTTACCTCAATTTTCTCATCTATAAAATAGGGACAATAATGTCACCTACCTTCCAGGGTTGTTGTGGAGGATCAAATGAGATAATTTTAAAGTGTTTAGTACAGTTCTTAGGACACGGTAAATGCTCTATAAATGTTAGCTATTGTTATTATTATTATTTTATGATTATTATGGCAAAGTAGAGATGCTCATTCTAGCAGGACATCTGGTAGCTTCCAAATTCATTGAATTATTCTTGGTATAATTACAATATAGAACTGAGCTCCACTTTTTTCTACACCATTGAAGGGCTTGCAGTGGCAATGGTGCCCTCTAAATTCATCACCCTCTAAATTTGAGGCCATGGGGCACAACTCTTGTGATGTAACCTTAGTTCCGGATGTCCTGTCCACAGCAATCTTTCACTTTGGGGGTCTCATTGGCTTCCAGTGACAGATTCCCTAAATCTGTCAGATTTCCTTGAAATCCTTCAAAAACAATCACTGAGGTTCAGGCTCCCAGAGGGTCATTAGTCAGGCACATAAGAAAGTTAAGGATCCAAGACAGAGCTGAGATTGAATGGACTTAGGAGTTCTTGGATCTCTTCAGGGGAATCTTCTCTCATGGAAACCTTCTATTCGGGATCCTCTCAGGAAGATGTTCCTGCTTTTCCAGAAGGAAAATAGAACCCCCTACATAGGCACATGGTCTTCCAGGAGGCAGCCTCCCACTTCTCTGGGCATTGGGTATCTGGGTCCCAGGGCTAACCCTCAGGTCTGAGTTTTGCTTAGAGGATGGTGGCAAAGCAGCATGTGGGCATTATCCTCAGAGAAGCCTAAGCAGATTGGGGAGATTTAGGGGGATTACTGTCCCTCTCTTCAGCTGCTTTGGCTCTGCTGGATGCCAGAACCTCACTCAGAAAAATTAAGCCCCTTTCCCTCTTTTACTCAGTTTTACTAGAGATAGTTTTCTTTTTTCCCTTTGTCAACAGGCACCTTATTCTTTGCATCCACTTGTGTGCTCTGGGCACCTTCCTAGTCCCTCCCTCTCTGCTCTAAAGCAGGCAGTGGAACCTGCAGGACACAGTGTTTTTTCTGTTCAACCCCTCCTGTACCTTGTTTGTCCTGTCACAAAATTGTAAGTGTTAGACATGGAAGACCATCAAATATTCCACCTGCCCATTTTACAAATGAAGAAACTGAGGTCTGAAGAGACAGAGTGACTTTTCCAAGGTCACAAAGGTGAGTTACTAAGTGTCAGATCCAGGATTTAAACCTTGGTTTCCTGATCCCTAGTCCAATGCCCCTCCCATTATGCAATTTTTTTAACACAGATTTCTTTTTCTTGGAATTAAAATATTTCCAGAAAAACAAGACTAGATGACATGGACACATAACTTTCATATTTATAAAGCATGTTTACAAAACTCTGGGAGGGAGGGAGGGCCTCACTGCTCACCAAGGCCAGCCCCATGACTTGTTCAAACGGTATCATTATGTCCTGTCTCTTCCAACACACTGGCCTTTCTGGCTCCCCACTCTATTTCTTGTTTTCAATCACTCCCTGGCTCAAGCCCTTCTGTAAACATGCCCATGTCTCCTCCATTCTGAAAACCCCTCATTTCATTCTTCCATCCATGCTAACTATCATCCTACATCTCTTCTGCCCATTGTAGCTACATTCCTTGAAAAGGTGGTCTACGGTAGATGCTTCCACTTCATCTTCTCCCCTTACTATCTGGCTTGGGACCTTCTCATGCCCCCAAACTGTCTCTCTGCCATTACTAATGATCTCTTAGTTGCCAAATCCAGCAACCTTTTCTCAATCCTTTTTCTCCTGGCCCTCTTTGCAGCCTTTGACAGTGTTGATGGCTCTCCTTCTCCATACTCTCTTCTTTCTAGGTTTTTGGGACACAGTCTCTCAGTTCTCCTCCTACCTCTCTGACCACTCTTTCTCAGTTTTATTTGCTGGGTCCTCCTCCAGATCACACCTTCCCTCTAACCATAGGCTATCTTCTCCCTCTGTACTATTTCACTTAGTGATCTTATCAGCTCTCATGGATTTAATGACCATTTCTATGCTGATAATTTTCCAGGCTACCTATCCTGGCCCAGCCTCTCTGCTGACCTCAAATTTCACATCTTCAATTACCTTTCAGACATCTCAAAGTGGATGTCCAGTAGACATTTTAAGCTCAATATGTCCAAAACAGAACTCATTACCTTTCTTCCTAACACCTTCCCCTCCTACCTCCCTTAGTACTCTATGAGGCGTCATCATCTTCTCAGTCACTCAGGCTTGAAACATAGGTGTTATCTTCAACTCCTCACTACCTCTTATCCACCCTAGCCAAGGCCTGTCAACTTCACCTTCCCAACATCTCTTGAACATGGCCCCTGTGCTCCTCCAAATGGTGAGGAAGGAAAGGGACCCTCTTCAGAATTTTCCCCTTCTTTCTATTTCTGCCCACAGACAAGTCTTCAAAAAGGCAATTGCAAAACATATACTCACAGTTTCAAACCAGTAGCTATGAAAACATATCAACTAAGCTATTGATCCACAGTTTCATAGTTTAGAGAAAACAGGCTGTATTCTCTTCTAATGAGTTCTTCCCTTGACTGTGAAAAGAAGAGGAGAGCAGATGAAAAGGTGACAGGTGCATCCTTTCCAGTCACCTTGGGGCTCTCAGGAGCCATGTCATTCTGGCTCTAGGCCAAAGGCCCTCTTCAAGCAGAGCCCAATATATCAAAAGTCATGCATAGATAAGTTGAGTTGACACTGTCTGGGGGAGGGCTCTGAGGAGGATGGGCTGTGGTGGACAGCTGCAAACACATATCTGTTAAAAAAAAATAAGACAGCTCCCTACTTCAACTCATGTGCCCACAACAGGACACCTTTAGCTGCTCTGTCCAGGGTAGTTGAAGGTTTTTTTTAATGTATCAGGAAAAGGTCATTTTATTTTTTCATGTGAAAACGCTTTGATAGAAAGTTGGAGGAGGGTACAATCAAATAACTTTTGCCAACCTAACTTCAGTTCCTGAGCATCAAGAACTATTTTTTTTTGTCATAATGCACCTCCCCACTTCAGAGTTAGTCCTCCAGCACCTTGGATAGATCTTGATTGCTATAGAAAGGAATCTCACTGGATAAGAGAAATGGCTTCTGACCTGATCTTATGGAAGTATAAAAGGATAGGCCTACCTACCCATGAGTTACTCAAGCTCTGAAAAAATCCAGTTCTGTGCCTTCCACTGGCTACAACCAAATGATTAGCAATCTGTGCATTATATTTCTGTTTCAGCATCTATTCCTGTAGCTAATGATTTAATTGAGTACTTTTAGCTTGATTATGGTTCTTCATAAATGGGAAATGTGTTTGCATTTGAGGAGTAAATCTGAATGTCTCAACAAGAGCCAGATGCAATAAGTGCATTCATAGGCTACCATCTCCCTTCAATTCAGAAGGACTTAATTAAATCACTGGTCTTGTTCATGAGAGTGCAAAGTGAGGTACAAAACAGCCAACCTTCCTTTCCTCTCCCTCTCTATATAGGAAATGCCTGGGTCAGCATTGCCTCTTTGTCCATTTTGCTCTCTCTCCTGAACAACATGCATAACTGCATTATTGATTCAGCTGTAACAATTGGTATCCATCATAAATGCAAAATTTGCTGAGATTTCACCGTCTTGAAAATTTCCTATACCTTATACAGGCTACTCCCTTAAGGACCCTGGAGGAAATCAGCAGACTATCTATCTGTCACATCCTTAGCTGACTTAGGTGCCATTTGTGCTGCCAATGAGTCCTTCTCATTTATATCAGGGAAGGTTGGCCTTTGCAATGGATCACAATGAGCTGGGGTTGCAAACAGCACAAAAGTTCATGGTGGAGCAGTCTGTTAATTGAATCCGATCCTTCTGCAGAATTGCAGTATCAGTATAAAGTGCTGCCTGGGGGAGGCAAAGCTGCAAAGCTTTCCCAGTGCCCAGATGGTGCAGTTACTTGTCAATTCTCTAGGGAAATCCTCGCAGCCGATGGAAACCTGTTTTCTCCCCATCTCCTCTGCAAGTATGAGAGTGTTGACAGCCTATGAAATTGATTGCTCTTCCCAGATTCTCATTCTGCACAGTTTGTACATAGAAGTGACATGCACAGTGACATGGCCTTTTTAGTTCTTAGTTCAAAATTTAATCCATGCTAGACCTCTGATTTAGTGAGCACAGCTAACACATGAATCTTGAAGCATATTAGTGATTGTTATGAGCCCCACAAGGGCAGAGACTGTGTCAAGTCTAAACTTTGTTTCTCCTGAATTTTCTACACATATGGGTGCTCAAAAATGTTTGGATAATTGAATGAACAATGACTGAATGCTCCCAACTCTTCACCATCCCTTGCTCTACATGAGGCATCATGTTTCTACTTCCTCACATAGCAAAGTCTCCCTCCTAAGCTCCTCTCTGTGGCCTGAAGGGGACCCTAAGTTGCCTAAGGATTGGCTAGTGGAGCAAAAAGTCTGGCAGATTCTTCCAAAGTGGAAAGTCTTCTGTCTTGGGCAGGCCAACAGATTTGGTCTTTTGTTCAAGGGAACATTCTGGTGAAGTTCATAGATAGTCACCAGCAGCAGACTGACCCAATGGGATCATGAGTTCTTTGACCACAGTAACTCATGAAATAAGTAACAATACACCATGACCCTCAACGCTGCACTGCTGTTTCCTACTCCTGTAAAGCTAGTGATAGAGGGACCAGAAGGGAATAGTGGGTAGTAAGAATCAGGTTTTTTTCTTCTATATAGTTGAATAGTTGCTATTATAAGAGTGGGATCTCTCTCCAATGACCAAAGTATCTGTACACAATTGCATAAAGTAAACCACAACCACATTACTAAAGAAAACTTTCTTGTTCCAAATATCAGCTGAATCCATAAAGGAAAAAAAGAGAGATATGAAGGGGAGAAGAACATTTGCAGTCTTCAAATTATATGGTAAAACAGTAATCATAAAATCTTTTTAGTATTGGTTAAAGAATAGAAAAGTGGGTCGGTGGAACAGTCTAGATAAGGAATTATCAGAAACAAATGAAGTCAACAGCCTAATCTTCAATAGATCAGAGAACATACGTTACTCCTGAAAGACCTCCCATTTGACAAGAATTTCTGGGAAAACTGCAAAGCAGTTCGGCAAAAAATAGTTTTAGCCAGATGTCTTATGCCACGTGCTGCAATAAGCTCAATCTGAACACACTGCAAGTCTTGGGTCTCACCATTTAACAAAAAAGTGAGCCATATCAGGTATCATTCACAACCAAGGCTAAGCTGAGACAGCACTAATTATTAACTGAACAAGGGCTAGATGTGTGCATAAAAGATAAAATAGACAATCTCAATTACATGAAGTCCAAGAGACTGTGTACAAAGGAAAAGAATCAATTTTGAGAAAACATCTTTGTAACCAATCCTTGTGATAAAAGTCTGAGCAGTGTGCTCTCCTGGTCTCTTCAGGCAGTTAGAAAGAAGTGAGGAAGGCCCCCAGCATGGGGGCAGGCCTCCTGTAGTGACCTTAAGGAGGGCATGCCAGCCAGGAATTTCACAGCTGTGCAGGAATGGATGGATCATTGTGTGCATCACTTATGAAGGGAACATCCATACGGATGAGATTACAGTCATGTGGGTATTGCATGCTAAGGGTCTGATGGGCAAGATGTGAATTTACAGAAATATATATGACCAAGAGCTATTCTGCAATAGGTAAGTATTAAAGTCTGAAGTCTTCAAAAGAAGAATCACAAACTATTAACAATCATATGTGATTGTTCTATATCACCAATAACAAGAGAAATAAAAATTGAAACAACTTGGAAGTTTCATCCCATACACACAAATTTGCTGAAGATGACAAAAGATGAGAATTGTCCATGCTGGAGGGGCTATGGAAAGATTGGCACACTAATACTTTGTTGGTGGAGCTGCATACTTGTCTGAAACTAAATGATGTGCCTACCTCCTCCTTTTCATTGCAGAGGTAGGAGGACTATGCATCCATAATGTTGCATATACTCTTACATTTGACTTGTTCAGATGGCTAAACTATTTCCCCCTTTATTTCTCCTAAAATCTTTGATGCAAGAGCTGATTCATTTGGTAGAAGATTAAGGAAGGGATCTATTCCCTAACACATGTGTTGTAAAAACAAAAGGAATAAACATCAAGAAGATAAAATTAAAACAAACAAAAAAAAGAAATCCAGCTCCTTTGAAACTGCTGAAGGACTCAGCCACCTGTATTGTCCTGGTTTTTGGTGAGAATTGGGGTCATAGCATTTTGGAGTTGAAAAGGGTATTAGTGAGTAGATGGTTTGATGTCCTCTATCTACAGATGAAGACATTGTAATCCAGGGAGTAGAAGAGACACAGGCCTAGAGAGTCAGAAGACACATTCCCTGTGGGCAAGCCCTTTGAAATTCTCTGAGCCTTGGTGTCTTCATCAGTAAAAAGGATAATTGCTACTGGTCACATTTTGAGAAACAAATAGACTCAGATATGAAATGGAGCTTTTATTGTGAATTGGGTGAACTTGAAAGCACTAGAGAAATCCCATCTACTTTATGTGAGGGCCTCTCTTCAGTTTCAATATTTGGGGCTTGGACAGAAAAACCAGCTTTTCCTTTTCAGCTCCATGAAAGCCCTGGTGGTCTTGTTCTTTCCCGATCTATGCCTGCTCCATAGCCCCATCCACAGTCATGGTTTTATTAAGTGGTGCCTGTCACAATGTCAGCTTTCTCTTGAAATTTCTAAGGCCTTCTGTTCCATGTAGAATTTTGAGTCAGCTAAGAAGGACAGCTTGTTTGCACATTTGCCAGAAGTATTCTCATAAAACAAGTGTGAAGCAATAGCCATACATTTTTGTTATGATTGGAAAAGGCAGGGAGAAGGGTGGTGCCTACACAACATCCACTCAACCTATTGAATGGGGGAAACATTCCCTCAAGTCTCCACAAAATCACACACACACACACACACACACACACACACATATTGTTCTGACCGAGTGACAGGGCCAAATTTCAAGTTTCGTTATAATTTCCCTGAATGTTCAGTTCTACCACAGTGGCAAAAGGGATTCTGGGATGCAGGGTGAGAATTCTGGGTTTGGCAAAGAAATCAAAACAAATGAGGGCAGAGAAGTATCAAGAACAATCTGAGCTTGGCATTGCGAATAATTGACATATACACAGAACTCTAAGGCTTGCGAGGTGTTTTAAAAAATGTCTCCTTTGAACTTTGCCACATTCCTATGAAGCTAGCACAGCAGGTATCACTATTCTCATTTTTCAGATGAGGAAAGTGAGGCCCAGAAGTTGAGTGACACCCCCAAAATCATAGAGCCATCAAAGTGTGTGTGTGTGTGTGTGTGTGTGTATGTGTGTGTGTGTGTGTGTGAACTCAGGTCTTCTGTTGACACTACTCTTTATGCTGCTTCTGGGTAAAATGGACTCCCAAGGACCACCTTTTGCAAAAATCCCCCCCTTTTGGGTATTTGAAGGATGACAAAGCCCACAGCTGCAATGAGACCAGTTCTATTGCCACCCAGCTCTTCAGTCCTGAGGGAGAGATGGAAGATATTCTGAAGACTCAAGCTCAAATCCCACCAAAAGAAGAGGTGCTGCTGGTCAAGACTCTTGTCTCAACAGGTATGCAGCCTCAGGGGCAGGGCACTTATAGTGTTCAGGCCAACATAAACAATGAAGCTGAAATCTGAACAGTTTACTTACTGCTAGAAAATTCTCATTTTTCTCAGAGTCTATTTCAGAATAGAATATTTTCTAAACATGTGGGAAATTTCATAGGTGAACCATGAGTTTTTCATATGGATTCTTATTCTAATTAATCATCTCCTCCTGCTGTCATGGTATGTAAATGAATAATGCCAATGGTTTTCAGAGGAATATCTTAAAGTTGTCATCAATGTCAGGCTTTGCCAACCAAGTAATGAATACATATGACTTCCAGAGAAATGAATCAGCATTTCACATTTCAAAATGTTGGATCAATTTCCTAAAAGTGTAGTATGAGTCTTGCAGGAGTTAACTTCACCTATCATAAGATTTTAGTGTTGGGTGGTACATTAGTAATTCCTTCATCTGAAACTCTCATTTTATGAATGTGGAAACAGGATACAGGAAATTATGTGACTTACCCAAGGTCACCAAGTTACTTAAGGAGAAATTTGGACTAGAACCAAGGTGTTCTGTAGCTCAGTTTGCTCTCTTACAAGGAGTGGCTAATAGAGACAACAGGATCCAAAGAACGGGATCCCAAGTCTTAGTGAACGCTGCTAATGTCCAGAGCACATCAAAGGGACATAAAGAGGGGGGAGGAGGAAGGTATTCTACCATGCTTACTCTATATAAGGCTTCCTCCTGAGCAGGGTGGAGTATGGGAGTGAATTCAGGGAGGAAGAGAAGCTGTTTTACAGCATCTCCCTCCCTCCTCCTCTTCCTCATAGCCTGCATTCTAAGATTACACCTTGGTCTTGGCTTCTCTTGGACTCAGCTCACCCATGGACACAGCTTGGAAGGAGACATAGAATTTGCTATATATACATGGGAAACTCCTTTTTGACAAATGATTTGGTGAAGTAATGATCCCAGATAACTGAAAGTCATAGCTGATTAGTTTTTAGAGTTGGAAATCAATAAATAATAATTCACATAAAATGCTACTTGATCAGTTAACTACCCTTTGAGATGGCTAGTCCCTCAAGTTCTACAGATCATGGCTTATCCAGGATATTGAACACTTTTCTTCTAAAAATGTTTCGTTAATTTTTTTGCTTTTTATATCATCATAATTTTCCTTGGTATCCCTCTTTTTTCCCTTCCAATAGAGCCATCCCATATAACTAATAATGTTTTGAAAGACAAAAAAGAAAAAAAAGGAAAAAAAAAGCATAACTAATCAATACATTGAAGAAGTTTGCTAGCAGTTTCATTGTGTAACATATGTAGGCCTCCCACCTAGAGGTGGCAGTTGGGAGTGTCCTCTCATATCTCTTCTTTAGAGCCATGCTTGTTCTTTATAAGATTACAGCATTCACTTTTAATTTTTGCATGTATGGTTGTTCTTCCCATTTGAATTGTAATCACTCCGTATGTTCTTTTTTTCTCGCCTTTGCTTACTTCACTCTGTATCAGTTCATGTAGATCTTTTCACGCTTCTCTGCATTAATCACATGTAGCATTTCTTGTAGCCCAGGAATATTCTTTTACATATGTACCATGATTTCTTTAGCCATTCCTCAATCAGTGGACATCTGCTTTGTTTCCAATTCTTTGCTATCACAAAAAAATGTAACTATAAATATTTTGGTGCCATCTAACATTTTTCAATTCTTCTTCATGTCCTCCCAGAAAATTCCCAAAGATGGCCCATTCGACCCACTGGAAATGCTTCTCTGGACATTTTTGTATTCTGTGGATGCTAGCACATCACTCGTGTTGTCTATTTACTATCCTTTGATCTTGGTGTCTGACAACCTCCCCTCCTTTTCCAATCATGCATTTTCTGGAGAAGATAGTTGATGACACTCTGTTTGCTCCCATTATGTCTCTCTCTGTTGCCTCATGTCACTTGCATTTTCACAAATTTTTTTAAGATAGCGACTTAGAGTCATAGAGAATAACTGGGAGAATATTTTGTTAAAAGTTTGATTTTTGTGTCAGGGGCAGTTTAGGATAATTGGCAGCTTCTTTGGCCATGACAACTCATAAAACAAACAAACAAACAAAAAAACCAAGAAAGGCCTTCAGTTTTGTAGGGTAGTCTCCTATGCACCACGTATTTACGCCACCTCTTCAGTGACAAAGGAAGAATAATGGAAAACTTGGCAGAAGTTAAGAATCAGGAAGAGATTTAAATTATCTCTAAATACCAAAGTAGCTGGAGCATCTTTCAATGGGAGCTCTTTGTAAAGTGACCCATGGGTTGACATAGTACTGCAGTTATGTATAGATAGTGACATTCTTACCATAATGGAAGTAGAAGTCAAAAAGGACTTGGTGCTTAATGGAATAAAGGCTCACAGATTCTTCTTGGAAAGGCAAAGAAAATAGCAAATCAAAGTGATTTTGATCGTGGATCCAGAAGTGAAGCAACCAGCACACATTTAACCCTAATCATTTTTATAAAACACACCATCAGCTCATGTTGCGACATTCATGACAAGCATTTGCAAAATGATGACTATGAACTAACATTGTTTGCAGAAGGTAAAGAAGTAAAGCAATTCTATGAAGAATGTCATAAGATCTTCCACAATTAGTTAGCATATACTCCAATGCTGGATGATTTCAATGCAAAGGCAGGAATTGAGAAGGATGGAGAAAATATGTTGGAAAAGAATAAGTAGAATTTTCATAAAGCTTTCATGTTTTTGACACTTGACATATACAAACTCATTTGAAACCCTCAACAGCTTTGGCTAAAGCTGTGGGGTCGGACCTACGTGTCCTTATTTTACAGGTGAGGAAAATGAGGCTCAGAGAAGGCCAGTGACTTGCCCATGATCATATAACTAAGAAGTAGAACAATTTGGGTCTTCCTGACTTTCACCCTAATGCTTGATAAACTCAGAAGAAGCTAAGTTTAGTGGATGTCATGTGGCTTGGTGAGAGGAAGAGCTGAGTTTGAGTTCTGCCTTAGGCACTTTATATTTCTGTGGCTCTGTTCAAGTCATGACCTCTCAGTCCCAATTTCCTCATGTGTAAAATGGGAATAATATTAGCTCCTCTATCTCCTAGGTTTTTTGTAAGGGTAAAAGGAGATATTACATATACAGTGCTTTGAAGTCCTTAAAGTGCTACACAGATGTTAAAATTATATAATTATTATCAATATTATTATTACTCTTAAAAACCATGTTCAGCAATAATAAACTGGAAGTTTCTAGGTATCATGTGACCCTAACTTCTATATATGATTAATAGATTCCTGTATATAATTCCTTTGAGAAGATAATTGAGAAGTAGTGGATATAGAGGGAAACACCTAACACCACTAAAAGAAATCTATTATATTTTAATAGGCAGACAATTACTGTCTCTGCATGTTAGAGTTATTTCTGAATCAACTGTCTCTGGGCATTGAAACCATTGACTCATTAGAGCAAGAAGGTAAAATCAGCACCAAATTGGAAGACAATAAAACTGAGAAGATATATGTGATTAACTGATTCAATCTGCTCCATTTAAATAAATTATTAATAAGGAAAAAGGAAATGGATAAAACAGCAGACACTGGATAAAACAGATAAAAGACACAGACATTTCTAAAAGAGCTAGCAATAGCCACTTCCAAAAGGAAGCTTAGCCTGTGGAAATCAAGTGCTACACTGAAGAAGTTAAAAAGACCTGGAAACTCCATCAGCCAGCACATAATTGGTGTGAACAGATGTGGAATTTTATTCCAAGGGTCTATGTTTGAGCCCAGAGTGAAGTAAACCCAATTTCATAAGATTTAAGATTTAGAATTAAAAGGGATCTTAGAGATCATCTAACTCCAAGTTTAACCCTTTCATTTCATAGAATGAATTGAGCCTCAAGAAAAATAATGGAGTGACTTGACCAAGTTAGCAGGTAAGAGGTAACACATTGCAGAGTTGGGATTTCAACTCACATCTCCTCATTCCAAACCCATCATTCTTCCACTGTGTCACACTGTCTTGGAATCAAAACAATTACATGATTCCCCAAGTGATTTAAAGGAAAGCAACATTAAAAGAATTCAGCATTCTGATCAGTGAAGTGTGACTTCAAATGACAAATGGGTGATTCATGCTTCTCAATAAAAAAGGTGATAACTATAGGTGTGAAATAGGGAACACAGGTTTGAACATTATCTTTGGGTCACCTGACTTTACTCTACTTTGTTACAAGAGAAGGCTCTTTTGGTGGGAGCTCTGGGGAGGGCAGAGGGAAGTGCCAAAGATGCATTTTGTTAAAGAGCATCCGCATTAAGACAGTGATATACAATGGGAGAGCTAACACATTGAACTCTTCCATTAACACCTCTATCTTGGACAAGTCCTGCCACTAGACAATGATTTGGGCCCATGATTAACAAATTAGAGTAGATTAGGCCATAATGCCTTTGTGATTAGCACAGTGCTTTTTAAACATCCTTCTCAAATTTAAAAGAGAGAGAGAACAATATTTCGACACCAATATTCATCCATTCTGCTATATGTATGTGATTCTTGTGACATAATCTCTGAAGAATCAAAATGGCTAGTCACTTAAAGGGAAACCAAAAACTACACTGTGGCTGTAAGTAGAGATGGCAGTCAGTCAATAAACATTTATTAAGTGCCTACTATGTGTCAGCCATTATACTAAGTTCTGAAGATACAAATATGAAAAAAGACAGTTCCTGCCCTCAAGAGTTTACAATCTAAAAGAGGAAGACAATACACAAAAGGAAGCTGAAAAGCAGGGGTGGGAAGGCCAAGTGGGGAGTGGCCAGGGAAGGTACCCAATGTGGGGGCCTGGTGGAAAAGTGAGAGGTCCCAAAGTAGGGCAGCCAGGTGAAAAATGAGATGTTCTGAGTTGAGCTCCCTCCTTAAGTGGAAGTTTTCAGTTCCAAGCAGGGGACAGAAGGTAATAATGAGATGGAACCACAAGGCTGATGGGATATTTTGAGGTGATGAGGTTTTCCCAATAATGAGCCTCCTAGGGCCTAGTAGAAAAGTGAGAGGTCCCAAAGTAGGACAGCCAGGTGAAAATGAAATGTTGTGTTCATGGGAGGAAGTGAAGAACATATCAGGAAAGAGGATTTTTATCTGAAAGGCAGATGGATGATTCATGCAGCAAGAACAAAGAATGATTACCTATAGCAGCCTATGTGCTGCATTGCTACCACGACATGCAGAAAGGCCCTAACTTACCAGAATTTGTGTGGCCATGGATAGCATATATATGGGATGAGAAGCCATCAATGCCTAGTGATCTTTACTATTGGAGGGATTTACTCTTCTACCTCACAGATCTAGAGAAAAACTGAAGTGATGAATCTTTTTGTGCATGATCGCTTTTTGTGCTGCAGACATCCCTGCCAAAAAGATGAGAAGGCAAGAGTCTGACATGGAAATTTTGCACTATTTTATATCTTCATACCCTTACATTTGCTGAATGGGTATAGAAAGCATGAGGTCCCTTTGAGTTTATCATTTGCTGATTGTAGCTCAGACCAATGAAATGCAACCTTAAGGGCTCCAACTAGCCATCTCCCAAGCATGTTTACAGTTTTTAGGAGATTAGTGGCTGGATAAAACCACACAGATGAAGCTTAGTACCACTTTGTGCACAGAAAGGAAAGCATAAAACTGGAGGACCTCTCCCTCAGGCCATCTTCCAATTTGTCTTGCATGGGTTTCCAATGCATGGTGAAATCCTCCAATTATTCCTGTTTGTGGGTACAAATTTTGCTGATTGCTTGAAGACTCCTCAAAACTACTTAAAAGAGACTTACTCAGCAGTTCATGCTGGGAAAATCAAACGAATGATGGAGAACTCTTATTGTCAAGACTATGGCATGAAGATGGATAGGCAGTCCTTCGAGGTAGTCCATCAGCACCTCTCTTGGACAGTGCCTGTCTTTCTCACATGGCCCCTGAAAATGTTCCCAGAATCGAACATTTGATAAAAATCAGGCTGGATAACATCTGAGCAGATTCACAGTGCTTTCCATGGTCTTATGCTGCTTGAGCCACAAATACCTATGTTTTCTAACTCTGATATTCCTCCAGTGATGATGTATGGTGGCAAGTGATGGACCATCATTATCATGAAGGAATTACAGTTGTGGACTCTGCCAAAGGGGATGAAAGGGCATCTGCTGGATGGAGTAAGTTGTGGCACATAGATGACCAAGACTAGTGGCAAAAGAGTTGTAATCGATGTCATTGAGCACACGTCTAATTGGAAAAGGAAGTCAGATCAAATGATCACAGATCCACACCTGGAGAGTCACTGTGCCATCTATGGCATGTTAAAAGGCTTTGTGATGGTGCTCTAATACATTGGGACACATCTCTAGGGAAGGATTTGTTGTAGGACATGCACAGAAACAACCCAGGAGGAGAAAGCAGGACATGGTTTTACTCAGAGTGGTGATGGGCTTATTGCTAGGGATGAGATCATGGTTTGATCCAATTCTGCATGCATCCATGCACAGAGGTATTGCATGAGCTGGCATGAAATAGCATTTGAAATGCTGGTCCTTGGCTCCACTTTTTACTAGAAGTTGAATTTGGGCCAAACCACTTAACCTCTCAAATTTCAAGCTTAATTTTCTATTAAATTTGAATAATAATACTTGTCTCTTATTTTGTGGGTGACATGAGAGTTATATTATACATGTAATATGCTATAAAACACTTCATTAAAAGAGACTCTGGGTATAACGTAGAGCCACTGTCTTCATAGCCCCCAAATCCCTAAAGGATCTGGGGTCTCAGTACTAAAATCTGATGTAAGGAAATAACATAGATAAAGAAGGACAACTATTTGCAAATGTACAGTGACAGAGTAGACATTAGCAGCACATAAATGCACACACACACAAACACAGAAACTTGACCCACAGTGGATTATTGTATTCTGCCATTACCAGTCAAAGTAGTTTTAAAACATTGAAGTGTTGTGTGGGCTGCATGCAGCTGGTGGCATTTTGATGCATAGATTTGCATGGGTAAATAATCATTTTGTTCCATCATTTGAAGCTGATGGCACTATGAGGACAGTAGAGGTGTTCATGCATCTCGTGTATCTGAGATACACAAGTTGGACCATTCTTGGAGTTCCATTTGCTCTGCTTTCTATCTCAAACTTGTAGTGCCATTTGGAGACTCAAAATCTTTCAGGAAGGTACAGAGCAAGGATGACCCCACCTTCTTGCTCACAAGAACATACCATTCTGCTCCTTTCAGGGTGTGCTTAAATCTCCATCTTCATGCCTCTCAAGGAAAGGGATTCCTTGAAGGGACATCTTATCCAAAATTATGTTGTGAGCACTCTCTCTCTTCTATTGCCTTCCACACTGAATTTCTTCACCCAAGAGTCTTCCTTGTGAGAGTACTTCTGATTAAAGATGGGCAGTAGCATTTTCTGAGACTAAGAAAACTTTGTAATGGTTTGGCTTCCCAGCACCTGCCAGGATGTGCTAATGAATACAAGATTGTCTCTCTAAAGGGTAACAGCATCCTTTGGGCAAAATAAAACCTTTTCATGGTGTTCTACTTTTCCTTCTAATTAACTAAAATGTTATCATTCCCAAACTAATGAACAGAGAACTTGTTCTTCATAGAAACACTTTTTTTCTCCCACTCATTAAAGTATTATTAACATTTCTTTTAAACTGTTTATTTCATTTGTGCAGTGAGACCACTCCTTGATGAGGGTTCAGATATATGGCTGTGGTAAAAGTGAAGCCATGCTTGAGCAGAAGTCTTTATTGCCTCAGAGAATAAGCACAATAACTCCAAGCACCCCACCACAGCTCCCCAACCAAGCCAAATACCACTGGTACCTTCCCAGGGCCAAGTCAGTTGTTTGTTCGAACCCCAATCCTGTGTAACCTTAAGCTCCTCAATTATTATTATGATTACTATTCCTTCTACAACCCCCTCCCTTGATGTTCCATCAGCACAGACAGGCCCCAGAGGTTCTTCTGTAACTGCGTTTCGATTTGCTTTCCTTGAAGTGCACAGTGTCTCTCCTTTGATGATGCCAACAGTAGAAGTGCTTCTGTTTCTGAGGTCTAGAATGGTGAGATTAGAGACTTTCCAGCCTGGTATCTGTGTTTTGTGTATTGGAAACATGGAGCATTGGTAGATGGAGATCTCTGTGGGGGCTCCCAAGGCCTCCTTCTACATGTTTGCCACAAGGGCGGCTGGGGCAGGAGCTGAGGTTGTCATCTTGGGGAGTTTATATGGCTCTTTGAAGACTCCTGAATCAGGCATTGGCTCTTTGCCAGGCTGCTCAGGCCCAGGTTGGCTTGTAGGGGTTAGGGTGGGGGTTGGGTTGGTGTGGGGCTACACAAGGTCCTTTGTTCATGGGGGATGTGACAGATGGGGGGTCCAGAGATCTGAGGCATTTCAGATCTTGGCTAGGTTCTTCCTAGGAGTAAGGATTTGTGAATAATGGATGGTATGCCAAAGGCTCTTAAGCTGAGGTGACAAAAACAAAAGATTGACCCCAACCCCCTTCCATTCATGACATCAGCTAATATTTCCAACCAGTGGCCTGGGATGTGGAGATGTTCTAAGGCTACTAAATGTTTTTAGCAAAGCATGTAGACCCTGAAAATGGGTCTAAGCTTTGGGTTGAGGATCTCTCTCTTCCTACCTTTTCTCTTTCATTTCCTTCTTCCTACTTTTCTGTGGGACCCTCCACTCTATTCCTCCCTCCAAGTGTGCTACTGAGCCATTAGTAGCTACTTTTTCATTCAGACCAATCACATTGTAGGCATTTAATAAATGTTTATTGATTAAGTGATTGATTGAATCAAAAAAGTTCTATCCATCTGTTTCCAATTATATGATCAACTAGCCCAGGTCTCTTCAGCTCTGTCCCGAGTATGAGGGACTTTATCAAGCATGTTGCTCAAATGAAAACCACATACCTACAGAGTGCTCCTAATTTACCAGTCTAGTCACCTGTCACAGAAAGAAATGGCTTATGTTAGCATGATCTGTTCTTGAAGGCTTGCAAGCTCTTAATGATCTTCTCTAAGTGTGCGGAAGCCATCTTTTTAATAATGCATTTTAGAATTTTTCCAAAAGTCAAAGTCAAACTAATTGGCCTATAACCTTCATCACCTTCTTTCTCTTTTTTGAAAATCATGACAACATTCGGGCTTTTCATGTCCTGTGCCACCACTCCCTTTCTACATGATCTTCTGGTGATATCAGGCAGTAACTCAGTAATCATGACTGTCAGGTTTTTTACTACCTGAAAATGTAATTCAACTGGTCCTGGTGATTTGAACTCATTAGAGTGTAGCGTACTCCCCCTGGGACTATTTCTCCAGCTCCCATTTACAATCCCAGTGGGCATCTGACTATACTCTCAGGTTCCTCAGGATTATCTTGAGGGACTCAGTTTCAAGTATTGTTACTCATGAGACTCATGTGTGCTTCACATGATAATCAGTTGGATTTAATCATATTTGTAACAAAGGCATTTGTTGTGGTGTTATAGGAAGAATGGCTATTATAAAACCATTGCCCTCAAAGGCTGGGGCATATTGTCCCACAAGTACACATGGGTCCATGGGAGATTAGGTTCTAATCATAGAGAGTGCTTGTGGCCAAAGGTTGAACACACAGCTGCTGGTTACTGGAAGTCCTCTCTTGAGTCCATAGCTCACATCCTTCTCTATTCAAGAAGTCACACTCCTGAAGGTCACACTCCTTTATACCTTTACTGTATCCTTTTCTGTCTCTATCTCTGTGTTTGAACTTAGTGTGTTCTCTTGATACACTGTCTTCTATTGGTCCAGTCTCTCAGATAATGAGGTCAATGGGGCAGGCAGTGAGGAGAGAGAAAAGCTCTCCTCTCCCAAAGAGTGATTTCCTCTCAGGGACTTTTCTGGAGCCCTATGACCTGCAGTTCTACCACAGCTGAATTGGCTCACCACTTACTGAGCTTACCTTTGGGCTCCTCATTTTATACATAAGCTCACAGGTATGTCAGGTTCATTCAGCCGATCACAAAATGTTTTCCTATGTGATGTCATCTGTCTTTATGCAATTATCAAATTACAAAATACAATACAATAATACAAAAATTATCCTTTTGTATTAAGTATTTATTCACAAGTAGTTTGTGCTTCTGATTTATTTATTGACTCAATCAAGGTCTTTTGTGATTAATTGAAGTGGAGGTGGAACCCAAGAGTTATAAAAGGAAGTCAGGTGTGATCTCATCATACTCTCACTTATTTGGAGTTTTAAATCCATTGGCCATTTTTTGTTGTTGGTGTACTGTCCTCCATAATTTGAAGATCATTCTCCACTAGAGGAAACAGATGCGAAAGTAAATTAGAGTGAATCTGCCTTCTCTCTGCTGTCTGTCATCATTTCATATCCGCAGAACAGGAATCCTAACCCTTTTTTGGTCCTTCCCTTTTCTACAGTATAGGTGAGCAAGGGCCATGTGGTTGTCTTAGCTTCCTCACCAGACTTGGCTTAGATTGTTTTTTCCTGATCCCAATACTATTAGTACAGGACGATGATACCCCAAATTTGTGAATCATTCTCTCCTGCTTGTCCTTGACTTCATCTTTCATGCATGTCCATTTTTCAACCTTAAATTGTTCAATGAGCTTCCCATGAGGATACATCCATCTCTTTAGACAACTCTCCTTTTTCTTCCCTATTCGATATTTTTCTGTTCGTGTCTTTAGGTCTTCATTCTTGAGAGCACATTAAATACTTGTATACTATTACTTCAGTGTATATACAGGTATATGGATGTATATACACTTTCAGTTGTTTTTCAGGCATCTGACTGTTCATGACCTCATTTGGAGTTTTTTTGCCAAAGATACTGGAATACTTTATTTCCTTCTCCAGCTCATTTTACAGATGAGGAACTGAGGGAAACAGGGTTAAGTGACTTGCCCAGGGTCACACACCTAGTAAGTGTCTGAGGCCAGGTTTGAACTCATGAAGATGAGTTTACCTGGCTCCAGGCCCAGCACTGTACCCACTGTGCCACCTAGCTGCCACGTATATACATATGTGTGCATGTATACATACGCATATGTATATATTGTATCAGACACACATACATACTACACCATCCAGCTGCATATTAAACATCTTCTGCATTTGTATTCCTGTTTAGACCATTTATTCAAGGGATATGCATCCTTAATGATGATGATGATGATGATGATAACAATAACACTAGTAATGGCCAACAGTTACATAGCTTTTTAAGATTTTTCATATATACGTATTATCTCACTCTTTTATCCTTACAACCAATTTGTGAGGTTAAGTGCTATTATAATATTTATTTTGGAGCTGAGAACATTGAGTCTGACAATGTTTAAATGACTTGTCTGGTGCCACACAGCTAGTAAGTGGCTGAGGCAGGATTTGAACTCAGCTTTTCCTGATTCTAAGGTTGTAACTTTGTCCTCTCCACCAGCCAGGTGGCTACCAAATACCTATTAAATAACCCTGGGCTAGACCTTCAGGAGGTTCAAGGGCCTTACTGTCATTCCTATTATATCCCAGCCTCCTCCTTCATCCCTTTCTCCAATATTGCTTGGGATCTTCATTCAAACATGCTCCCACCTCTCACCCCTTCCTCTTTCCCCTTTCTCTTGTGAGTGCTGCATGAATCCCAATGTGACTCCAGCTCTACCACCTTCAGAATACATCACAATAAGTCATGAAATGACTAAAGGATGGCCACAAATAAAGAAAAGGCGGAGAAGCAAAGGTCTTGTGGGCTAATCAACAGACTCAACTAACTTCCTTAATCCTCAAGAGCTATATATTTTGTGGGTAATATGTGAAAATAGGACAAAGTAATACATCAAGGATCACAAGATTCAAAATTCTGAGGGAATTAAAGACCACCTAGTCTAATCCTCCCATTTTACTGATGAGAAAACTGAGTCTTGAAAGGGGGGGTGGAGGCTTGCTTAAAGTCACTCAGGCTTTTCCTTTTCTCTCCAGTACTATTCCCTCCAATCCTACCTAGGTCTAAATTAAAAGTGTTAAGTAGCAGAACCTAGATTTGAATCCAGGCCTTTTGATTACCCATCCAGTGGGCTTCCCCCTACAAATTATTGCTTTGTGTATTACAGAGTGGTCATCATCAGTACAATGTGGTAGTGGATGAAAAAATAGAATGGGGGATCAGTGGAATAGATTAGGCTACAACACACAGTAGTAGGTGACCATAGTAATCTAGTGTTTCATAAACCCAAAGATTCAATCTTTTGGGGCAAGAACTCACTATCTGACAAAAACTGCTGGGAAAACTGGAAAGCAGCTTGGCAAAACCTAGGTAGAGACCAACATCTCACACTGTATACCAAGATAAGGTCAAAATAAATACATAATTTAAGCATAAAGGGTGATACCATAAAGCAATTCAGGTAAACATGGAATAGTTTACCTGTTAGATCTATGGATAGGGGAAGAGTTTATAACCAAACAAGAGATAGCATTATGAGATATAAATGTGTAATTTCAATTACTTCAAATTAAAAAGATTTTGTACAAACAAAACCAAGGCAGCCAAAATTAGAAGGAAAGCAGAAAACTGGGGGGAAATTTACAGCAAGTTTCTCTGATAAAAACCTCATTTCTCAAATTTATAGTGAACTGAGCTAAATTAGTGAGAATGCAAATCATTTGCCATTTGATAAATGGTCAAAGGATATGAACAGGCAGTCTTCAGAAGAAACCAAAGCCATCTATAGTCATATTAAACAATGTTCTAAGTCACTATTAATTAGAGAAATGCAAATTAAACCAACTCTGAGATATTCCCTCACATCTATCAGATTGGCTAATATGACAGAAAAGGAAAATGACAAATGTTGGAGGGAATGTGAGGAAATTGGGGCACTGGTGCACTGTTGGTGGAGTTGTGAACTGATCCAAACCATTCTGGAGAGCAATTAGAAGTATGTCCAAAGGAATATACGACTGTGCATGCCCTTTGACTCAGCAATACCACTACTAGGTTTGTATCCCAAAGAGTTAACAAAAGAAAAAGGATCTACTTGTACAAAAACATGTGGTGGCAAATTTTGTGGTGACAAAGAATTGGAAATTGAGGGGATGCCCATCAATTGGGGAATGGTTAAGTAAGTTGTGATATATAATTGAGATGGGATACTATTGTGCTATAGGAAATGACAAGCAGGATGCTTTCAAAAAAACCTGGAAAAACTTATACGATGCAAAGTGAAATAAGTAGAACCAGGAGAACATTGTACACAGTAACAGCAATGTTGTATGATGATCAACAGTGAATGACTTAGCTATTCTCAGCAATACAATGATACAAGACAATTTTTGAAGAATTTAAGGTAGAAAATGCTCTCCACCCCCAGATAAAGAACTGACAGTCTGAATGCACATTGAAACATACTGTTTTGAAAACTTCTTTTATTTTTCTTTTGTGTGTGTGTGTTATTTTTCACAACATGACTAATATGAAAATATGTTTTGCATTTTTGCACATGTGTAACCAATATCTTGACTTCTCAATGAAAGGGAAGGAGTGAATTTGGAACTCAAAACTTTAAAAAATGAATGTTAAAATTTGCTTTTTTACATGTAATTGAAAAAAAGTTAAAAAACCCAAACCAAGCCAAATGCTATTTGGTGACTGTCTGTCCTCCTCCCTTCCTTAGACTACTGGTGTGACTATGGGCATGAGCTTTTTTCTGCCCCTGTAGCAGAGGTGGAATCAGTTCTGGGAATCTTTTCCGGAAACTGCCAGGTACTTAACCTCTATTCACCCCCTGCAGACATTTGTCTCTGGCCAGGCTTCCAGGATTCATTTATGCACATTCACATCTTCCCTCTTATCACCTATACCCACGGTTTATTACTTTGCCTCTTTAATAACAAAAACAAATGTCTGTAAAAAAAAAGTGAACTGGACAAAATGGCCTATTGGAATGAAGGAAACCCCTAGGATCATGAGATTTTAGAGTTAGACAGGTCCTTAGAGAAATCAGTCCTCAATTTGGGGACGCCAAAGCTGACACACAGAGCAGAGTCACAAATAGGACTTTTGGTGACTGGTACATGCAGCACAAAGTGTGTCTTTGGATGGTCAGGAAACCACCTTGTTCAGGGAGCAGGGCACAGCTCACCCCGGGATCCCAGAGGCTGACTTCCATTCTATTAATGATTCTTGCTCATTAGGTGCTAAGCACTATTTTTTCTATGTTATAGAAAGATTTCAAGTCGTATCTGCATCCACTGAGTATGACCCCCTCTTAATTATGTGGCTTGGGAGGGCAAGGGTCTGCTTGGACCCTCTCGGAATTAGGATAAGGGGTGCCCAGAGAGATCATGGGACATGCCAGGATTCCTGAGATCATAAGTAACGCGGCCAGTTCTTCTGATGAAAGCCTCATTGTTTTTTCTCCTGGCCTGAGCTGCCATTTCAGGGTTTTCTAAGAGCTTTGAGAGATTTTAGGAAAAATGAGTAATTTCTTCACCTGTAGCAAACATCAGGACACAGCTGGAGGGCTCATTGTTTTTGTTCAGTTGTTTCAGTCTTATCTGAGTCTTCACGACCCCATTTGAGGTTTTCTTGGCAACGATCCTGGAGTGCCATTTCCTCCTCCAACTCTTTGCAGGTGAGGAAACTGAGGCAACCAGGATTAACTGACTAGTCCAATAAGTGGCAAGTGTCTGAAGCTGGATTTGAACTTGGGTCTTCCTGACTCTAGGCCTAGCGCTCTATCCACTGCACCAATAGCTGCCCAATCCAACTGGAAGAGGGTATTTCCTTTGCTTAGTGAAGTTGTTCTCTCATCCTAAACGATTCCTAACAGATGATCCTTGGGAACTATGACGAGGTGGGGGAGATGCCAACATTGCTCTGCAGTAGTGCTGGTATATGATGGGGAGAGAAGAAAAGAGGCATTTGCAAACATGACTTGCAGTGAATGGGGCAGAAATGTAAGGAGAGATCCTGCTCCCTCTTCTCTTCCTCCTCTCCTCTTCCCTCTCCTTCTCCTCCCTCTCTTTCTCCTCCTTTTTTCTTACAGTGAAGATCAGCATCTCTATTTTAAAGAGATGCATGGGGCACTGAGAGAGAATTACTTGTTCAGGGTCATGGAACCAGTACGGTAGAACTTGATCCCAGTTCTTATGGACTCAAAGGTTGACTCTCTTCTCACTACACAACGTAGGCTATCTAAGCATATAGTTATTAGACTAAAAGTTAAAAGAAAGAAATTAAATGGAAATGGAAATAAAGCACCATTATCAAAGTGAACATGGCAAATGCTTTCTCCATCAGATTATGGGAACATACTTTATCCTGTGGGAGCCAGGCAGTATAGAAGTGCCTCAGTCCCATTGTGAAATGGAGCCAGAAAGCAAAGCGGGTAGTGGAGTATATTAGGTTCTGGTTTGGGAGATGGGAGGCATTGGGTTTCAGATTGGAAGGGGGAGTCCTTGAGTTCCAGATTGGAAGGTAGAGTAAAATGAATTCTGGATTGGGAGGCCATAGGGTTCTGAATTGGTAGTACAACCTTCAGAAAGTTACTTCCCTTCTCTCTGGCTCCAGGTCCCTCAGCTTTTAAACTAGGTAATTGAATGATCCTCTTCCAAGCCTTTCACAAGCCTTGTTCATTGAAAATTGGACACTAAATGACCCCCAAAGTTCATGTGTTGATGCCTGCTCTGAATAGCTCCTGCTGCCCCTAGGAAGCCTTCTTCCTTCTAGAGGAGCCATTCCTTCTGGTGACTGAATTTGCAGTTTCTGCATTTGATAACATGGAACCCTGGTATGTGGAAGGTAAATTCCATCCCTCAAGGGACAGCCCACACTTCTCTCTCAACATATCCTAACTAACTAGGCACCCTAACTAAGCACCAAGCAGAGAAGGCTAGCCCTACCCAGTTGGGAGCTAGGAACCAGGGCTGTGGCAGCTTCTCTGAGCCTGGTCTGTCTTACTCAGATAAAGGCCCCAAATTGGTGCCTTTGACCAAAGACCAACCTTAATCCACTTCCCAATTCCTGGCCTTCTGGGAACAGTTTCAAGGTGACGGAATCAAGCTTCTCATTTTCTAAGATTGAAGCCCCAGTCAGGAAACTCCAATTTCTCTCATCTCTGCCAAAAGCAAACATCTTTACTTTCTTCCCAATTTTGCCTTTTATGTGACTCAGAACACCTGGCTGGCAATTGTATGCTGAAGATAATTAGCTTTCAATTATCACCAGTTACATTTTCACCTGTTCTGCTTGCAAATTCCTGGGATTTTTGGCTTGTCTCCTTAACAAGCTTTGATTCCCTCTGTCCCTATGCACCTGGCTGCTTGGGAGTTGGAAACAGCTCCTTCATTGGAGAACTCCCCCTTCACCTGCCAGCCTGTCCATCCATAGGCATCTGGGGTGAGGCTATTGCTGAGATAGGTTGTTTTCAGGAAGGCAGAGAAGGAGGAAGAGATGCTTTTTCTGCAAGGTTCCCCTTGGGGATCCTCTATCGGTTACATGGGGGTGAGACTGATGCCACTTTCTGACAGATTTCTTGAACCTTACTTCACTTAGTTCTTTGCTTATCCACAACCAGCTCTAAATTTCTTCCATTCTACTAATTATCTTCTATCTTGCTTTTTAGAAGCATGCCAAAGTAGACAGAAGGAAGAATAAATGAAAGCCTTCTAAGAAAATGAGGAGCTTTGAAATAAAATTCAGCAAGAGGTAAATTTGGTGCTTCGATAAGCTAGGGAATGGTGTGAGATAGAAAATAGGCAAGGCAGTGAATGGCAGAGCAGGGATGAGATGGAGGGGCTCTGCTCGTGCCTTGGTGGGGAATCCTCAAACTGTTTTGTTGTTCAGTCACTTTTTAGTCATGTCTGACTCTGCGACTCCATTTGGGGTTTTCTAGGCATATAGTTATTAGACTAAAAGTTAAAAGAAAGAAATTAAATGGAAATGGAAATAAAGTGCCATTATCAAAGGGAACATGGAAAATGCTTTCTCCATCATGTTGTAAAGAATATTAGAATCAATAGGAAGAACCACAAGAAAGAAGAAACAAAACAAAACAGAAGAAAAAAGAGCAAATAGTGTGCTTCAATTTGCATTCAAACTCCATAATTCTTTCTCTGAATGTGGATAGCATTTTCCATCATGAGACTTTTGGAGATGTCTCAGATCCTTGCATTGCTGAGAAGAGCTAAGTCTATCAAAGTTAGTCATCACACAAAGTGGCTGTTACTGTTTCCAACATTCCCCTGGTTCTGCTCACTTCACTCAGCATCAGACCATACAAGTCTTTCCAGGTCTTTCTGAAGTCCACTTGCTCATCATTTCTTATGGAACAATAGTATTCCATTACATTCATATATCACAGCTTGTTCATCCATTCCATAATTGATGGGCACCCCACAATTTCCAATTCTTTGCCACAACATATAAATTAAAAGGGTTTTAAAGACCAAGCAGAGGATTTTATATTTCATCCTGGAGGTGACAGGGAGACACTGGGAATTTTTTGGGGAGGAAGGTGATATGGTCAGACTTGCATTTTAGGAAGATCAACTTGACAGCTGATGGATTGGAGTGAGGAGAGACTAGAGGTGGGGAGATCAGTCAGGAGGCTATTTGTTGCATTAATCCAGACCTGATATGTTGAGTGCAGCATCAGGATGATGGCAGTGTCAGATGAGAGAATGGGGAATAGATGAGAGATGTTCTGGTAGAAGATATAACAGGACTTGACAACTGATTGGACATGGAGAAATGAGAAGGGATTAAGAGTCCATCATGACATCGAGTCTGGAAGTCTGAGTGATGAAGGACAGCAGGACCTTTCATAGTAATGGGGAAGTTGGGAAAAGGCTTTGGGATAGAAGCTAATGAGTTCTTCTTTGGGTATGTTGAGCTTAAGATGTCTGCAGCAATCCAGTTTGAGAAGACGAGTTTCTGGAGGCCAGAGACCACACCTCACAGTTCTTAGTGTCATCCTCCTATCAGCCATACTGAGAAATGCACCATATATCACCTTGTACCCAAAGCCCCAAACTAGACTGCAATGTGAATTGACCCCATAGGTCAGGACAAGACAATAGGCTTTAGGAGTCTCAATATGCGTGATGTCAGTCTGCCTTTGAAGTGACCAACTTACCGGTAGTGACTCATGACTGAAGCTTGAGTGTATGCTCTAAGAAGGCAATGTGTGGTCCAGGTTTCACAGACTACTAAGTGTGATCTGTGCTTGCTGGGTGACAAGCAGCTACATAAGAATTAGTTTTTCTACTACTCTTTCTTACTTAAGTCCAATCTGCATTAGGCCTCTGAAAGCTGGGTGTGAATTAAATGGCTCTTATCACTTGTTATGAAATCCCTAGTTTTAGATTTCCTTCCTCCCTCCCTCTTTCCCTCCCTCCCTCCTTCCTTCCTTCCTTCCTTCCTTCCTTCCTTCCTTCCTTCCTTCCTTCCTTCCTTCCTTCCTTCCTTCCTTCCTTCC
>NW_020954577.1:21288256-21297383 GCF_900497805.2 Vombatus ursinus | reverse complement strand
TCCTTCCTTCCTTCCTTCCTTCCTTCCTTCCTTCCTTCCTTCCTTCCCTCTTTTCCTCCTTCATTTTAGAATGCCTTCACCTGTTCTCTTGAATGTTGCTGTCATTTTTGGTTACAAATAGTAGAAATGCAGAGTGACATGAGAAGGATTATGGGAACTTTTCTGATCTGATAGCTGTCAGTGGGCCCATGATCTCTATTTCTTCTGACAGACACACACCATGCAGTGATGAGTCACTTTTCTGCTTATGAACAGTTATGGCCTCTTTCAGGTATATTTGGAAATGTGGCACACATTATGCAGGACTCTCACTTGAATGCACCTTAATTTGGTGGGGATTTTTGAATGATGTGAGCTCTACCTAATGGCAGCAAGCTGAACTCTGTTCAATTTGGTCTCTCTGCCTTTGTCTGTGTCTCTCTCTGTCTGTCTCTCCCACAGTTATAAGCATCAAAACCCTTCAAACTGGAATCATTCTATGTGGCAGAGCATCATTTAAACAGAGATTCACAGAAAATGAAACATACTTTGAAAATCTGGACTCTGTCTTCACTTCTGTCAGTGATGCAATGATTTGGGATGTGGGGCAAGATCTAACTACAGAATCCCTTTGATTCTGGCTTCTCTAATGTTTGAAAATGTTTATAGAAACATGTTTTCTGTGACCATCATGGAGATAATGAATAGATTAGTGTAGGAAGGGGGTCCCAGGGTAAAGAGAGGGGTTTTTTTGGTTTCTTCTCCAAGCAACAGAAAGTTCAGGAGTTGGGGCTGGGATAAACTCTCCCAATGATGCCCCTGATTCTGCTCAGAGATGACTCGATGAGGTCAGAGGAGTGAGTCCTGAGGCCATTGCAGGTTTAAGATGGCTTTGTTTTTTTTCATATAACTTGCATTTGGGTTTGAGAATCAGGGACAGAAATTGACACTGAACATCACAGTTTAAATTTTGAAGCCATGGCACTTAATATACTGAACTTGACCAAAAGACCATTTTTTTTTGCCAATGTAGAGATAAAAATGGATTCCCGTTCTCCTCTGAGTGTAAGCTTGTTGTTGTTTTGGGAAATAGAGAGAAGTCTGACCACAGTGCCCAACCTCGGCCCTCCATCCTCCTATACTCTATGAAGATACTCTATAATGACTGCTGTGAGTGTAACATAGAGTCCTGGAGCTCTCCAAGGTCCTGTTTATTCTCATATTGCAGTCATTAGTTCAGTAGGATCTTCTATGAGATATTTAAGCTGGTTTGAGGAAATTCTCGGAGAGAATCTGTCTGAACAGCTATGAATTACTCCTTCAATAGGTGGTCGACTATATCTCACATCTGAATTAGTCCAAACTGACTGGATGGTCTGCATTCAGTTCATAAGCATTTATTAAGCACTTATCATGTGCTAGACACTGTGTGCTAAGTGCTGGGGATAGAAAGAAAAGGCAAAAGACAGTCTCTGCCCTCCAGAAGTTCACAATGTAATGGGGAAAACTACAAAAAAATCTCTAAATCCTTGTCTTAGACTACAGCCAGGGGTGGGGAAACTGTGGCCTTGAGGCTGCATGTGGCCCTCTAGGTCCTCAAGTGTGGCCTTTTGACTGAGTCCAAGTTTTACAGAACAAATCCTTTTATTAAGTGATTCATTCTACAAAGTTTGGATTCAATCAGAGGGCTATACTTGAGGACCTAGAGGGCCACATGTGACCTTGAGGCTGCAGGTTCCCCATCTTTGCCTAGACAGTGACATGGCTAAGGCTCCTTTGCCTGAGGCCCCAAGTTAGCTCTGTGACCTTGGCCAATTAACTTAACCTTTCTATGACTTAGTTTATACAATTGTTTTCTTCAGTATTTTTGGGGGCTCCTTTAGTAAGCTGATGACTTATTTTTCATGATTTTCTTGCATCACTCTCATTTCTCTTCCCAGTTTCCTTTACTTCTCTTACTTGCTTCTCAAAATAATTTCTGAGCTCTTCCATGGCCTGGGACTGATTCATATTTTTCTTGGAGGCTTTGGATGTAGGAGTTTTGACTTTGTTGTCTTCTTCTGGTGTATGTTTTGATCTTCTTTGTCACCAATGAAAGATTCTATGGTCTGACTTCATTTTTTGCACAGTTTGCTCATGTTTCCAACCAATTACTTGAGTTTTAAACTCTTTGTTGAGTAACAAGTCTGCTTTCAGTGTAAAGAATGTACTGTCCCAAGCTTCAGGGGTTTTGTGCAGCTGTTTTCAGAGATACTTCTAGGGACCTGTAAATTTTCAGTTCATCTAAGGTAGTATGATCAAAGGCCAGGTGTTTACTCCTTTCCTGGCCTGTGTTCTGGTCTATGAGTGACCACAAGCACTGTTTTCTGCCTTGGAATTATGAGGATGATTCCTTATCCACTGCCACTATAAGCTCCAACTCACCAGCACTCCTCCTCATCCCAGGACCACCACCCAGAACTGCAACCCAGATCTAAGCACAGGCAAAGCAAGAGAGTTCTGCCTCAGCACTAGCAAAGAGATCCCTACAACCCCACTCTGATCAGCTGTTCAATTGCCCCTTCATCTGTGGGCCAAGAGCTCCAGAAGCGGCCACCAACCTGGGACTGGTGCTGGGACTGGGACTAGGACCAAGCTTCTCTCTCACTCTGCCACAGACCTTTCCTACTGACCTTCTAAGTTGTCTTTGGTATTTGTGGATTGAGAAGCCTGGAACCCACCACAGCCGCCCATGATTCAGTCCCCTGAGGCCTAGTCTTTGCCTGCACACCCACAAGGAACTATATTCCTCTCCCAGACCAGTGTGATAGACCTTTCCAAACAACCATCCAGGTTGTCTTGGGATGGAAATTTGTTTCATTCTGTCTTTTTGTGGGTCCTGCTGCTCTAGAATTTGTTTAGAGTCATTTTTTACAGGTATTTGCAGGGGTTTGGGAGAAAGCTCAAGCAAGTCACTACTTTTACTCTGCCATCTTGGCTCTGCCCTCCTATACAATTGTTAAATGAAGGAGTTGGTAAGGTAGGGTAGATAAACAGGCAGTTTTTAGAATCAGAAGATCTGGGTGCAAGCTGTTGCTCAGTCATTTAGGGATTGTGTAAGCTGGGGCAGTTCATTTGTCAGGGCTCCAGCTTCTTCATCTGGAAAATTTGGATTTGATATTCCCCATGGTGCCTCAAGCTCTGTAGCCGATGATCCTGTGACTCAATCACTTTGAAGGTCTCTTCCAGATAAAAGCTCTGATGATGATTCCATAGCTTTGTTAGCTCTGAAGCATCCTTCTCACATCTAGACCTATGATCCGAAGACTAAGGTCCCTTTAGGTTTTATGAGAAATCCTAAGACCCTGATTGGCTCAATACATTTTGAACTTTCACCTGAATTCTTGGGTCATCATCCTTTTGCATTTTGTTTTTCTCTAAGTGTTTTCTATTGCTGTTGTTACAGTAAAAACTCACTGGAACTTTTAGGAACACAGAGATAAAGACTGACAAACAAGCAAACAAACAAACAGAAGGGGGGATAAGAACTGATAAAGTACTGGGAGTGCTCTGGCTCAGTACTCAGCAGAGGACCCTTAGCCTGTTACCATCTGGCCCACCATCTGTGTGGAATTGAGATGACTTCCATGTCCTGGCTGGTTACATTGGTGCAATTGGAAAATAGGCAGATCAGGCTGGGTTTGGGCTTGCCTGAGATCTGTGTTCCAGCCATCTTACCCACAACCTCCATCTTTACTGAACAGGAACCTAGAGTGCTAAGAGGGTGGCATTGGAGTGGGGAGTGTTAGCTCTGCTCTCATCACTGACTTTATGATAGGTCCTAGTGCCTGTGCCTCCTTGGTCCATACTGCTCAGCCCAAGAATCACTACTGATCATTGCAAGAATCAAATCTGAACAATGGGATTGATGATATGCCATGGTGACAGCACACTTTCTCTAATCCACACTGCAAACAGAAATGGGAGCTTGTCTCCAAGATGCCCCTTCACATGTACAGCTGAAGTAAGTGTTCCCCACTGGAAGCCATCCATCCAGGCTGTGCTTTAGTTCATTTCACACGGTGTTAATTGTGTAATGCTCTTTAGCCATTACCTTTGACCAACCCCATCACTCTTCTAATGGACAATGATGAATTTAACAAGGGATAACCAGATGCGTTTATTCTGAGGGCGAATAAGGGGCTGAAGGGAGATGCGTGCTAATGAACATTGCATTTCCGCCCACCACTCCCTCCTTCAAATGGGGAATACAATTACCAGTCTTACTTCAGCAAAAAATAATTACATAATGTTATTCTTTGGTGACCAAAGCAGAAGTGGTGAGGACACAACCTGCAGGCTTAGCCTCAGTCTGTGGGTTTAAATCCCCCTTGTACAGATTCCATCAAGTAGGCAGATTGGCACATTCTAGAACTTGTCTTTTGTTTTGCACTCATGTGGTTTGTGGGGGTGGTATAAGTAGTTAGCATCCCCTCCCCACATGCATTGGTGGCCCTGGGGAACCACATTCTTCTTTCAACCATTTTGGCAACAAGGGAGTAGAGCCCTGGCCTAACACCAAGGAAACCTCCCCCCTCTGTGCTGGTGCAAACTGTCATTAACCTGACCTGCATAACCCTAGTGGAGGGGAACTTGGGCAGGGCATCACTCTAGGCTGTTGACTCTTGAGACCAGGACCTAATGTCATCCTTCTAAGGAAAGAGTGGAAGGTAGAGATTTGCAAAATTTGGGCAGTGACTTGGGGATGAGTCTGGGGCTTGGAGGTGGACTACAATGAAATTGGCTTCCATTCCTTGGCTTCCCACTTTATGGGAACTGAAGGACTCACTGTATGGTTTAGCTTGAACCAAAGGGGCTGAGTCCTGAAGGGGGTTTCCTTGGCTAACATCTTGCTTATTTGTAGGTAGTGGGACTTGGCTGGTTGAGAGCCTTGAGTCATTTGAGGTCATCCTGGAAGTGGTCCATGCTGTCTGTCTCAGATGAGCGTCTATGTCCTTCAAGTGGGGGAATCTGCCTTCTTATCTTTGACTCCCACATTAAAAGCCTTTCTGTCCCTGTTGACTGACCAATTATTTGAAATACAATTGTCTAAAAAGGATGGCAAGAGAATATGACTTTTTAATTTTTCCTAAATAGTCTAGAAACAATATCTGGATTTACTATTTTTAAAATGTGCTTAACCATACCTCAGCTTGTGGACTCCCTGGTTTCACCAATGTGGCCAGTCTTTGCATGTCTTAGGAAAGGCCTTTTGTGAGTTACTTGGTTCAAACAAAACATCATCACCTGTGTCCATGTTTCACTGGAGGCTTTGAAAGCAGCCAGACTGCCATTGACAGACACTCAGGCTGTTTCCTGGCCCATTCTTGTAGGCACTGTATCTCAGAAGACTCTGCCAGAGCTTGTATTCTATGGACACAGACTTAGAGAACCCAAGGTCAGCTCCAGGCCATGATGAGGCATGAAGGGGAAATTTGGTAGAGCAGAAATTATTTCCTGCTAAAGAGAAAATAAATTGTAAATGAATGGATTGGTCAGAAAAGTGATGGATGGAGTGTACTTGTGTGACCCTAGGAGGGAGCATTCCACTTCCAACCTCTCCTCCCTATGGCTCTACCAATACTACAGTCACAACTGGCCACCTGACTTCCCCTTGTTTCCAATCACATATTCAGAAGAAATAAGTCATCCAGGGAGCTTCCCGACAAGGCCAACCTGGTCGCTACAGTGAATTCTTCAGTGCTTTGTCCCAGTTGCTATCTTAAATGAATTCAATTTCCCCATGGGAAACTATTGGGTAGTCTGATGTCTGTCAACTCAAAAACAGTGAAGAGTTATTGAACAGCTGATGTGCCTCTGTGCCTTATGGAAGCCAAGGGCCAGGACTTCACAGGATGAAGAAACCTGACCAGCTAGTGATCTGCCCCATTGGATGGAGCTCCCTTATCTGGGAGATGACAGACTTATTAAAATATTCAGGAATCAGATCTGCTGACCACTCAGGGGAATGGACTTCACTTAGTCTACTTTGGAGCAATGGCACACCAGGGCTCCCAACAATCAGAGAGCAGAATCTGCCCAGAGAGCAGGGGGGCAGTGAGGGTGGGCTGGGCTGACTGATTTCTGGACATAGAGTCAAGAGGCTGGGGTCCAGGTGCCGACATTTGTTGCTATTTAAAAGTGGGCAGGTCACCATCTCTCTGGGACTTAGTTTCCTTATCTGTGAAGTGGGGGCAATGATGCAGTAGTTTCCCTTCATGCCTCACTGAAGATGGGGCTCTGTTTCTCTTCTAGTGTTAGTGATGAACCATTTCAGGACCCAGTTGAGTTGTGCTATAGCCATGGCTTTAGGCCAGAAATCTATGGGACTGTGTCTGAAAACTCTGCCTCTTAGTTTTCCTAACTTCCCTCAAGACTCAGTTCAAATCCGACCTTTTGCAGGAGGCCTTTCCTAGCCTTTCTGCCCTCCCAGATTTTATCATCATCTGCATTCAGATTGCTTTAATTTACTCTGAATATATCTTTTGTATAACTGTTTATTTCCCATTGGTCTTCTGTAAGAGAAGGTGAGATCCTGGAGGGTAGAATCATGATTTTGCCTTCCATTGCATCCCCAAAACTTAGCACAATCCCTGGGACATAATAGGCCCTTAAATTCTTGTTGACTGACTTCAGTCGGATCTGAACCTTCATTTTAAATATAACAGGTTCAAATTAAAGGTTACCAGAGAAAGTTTGGATGATCAATAGGTCATATACAGAGCTTATACTTCATCCTTAGTCTCTGGGAAGGCTCCAGGTTATTATCTTCACAGTTGGACTTTTATTGAATTAGCATATGATTTGAGTTGGCCAATTAAACCATACTGGAGGCATCCCAAAGGCCACTGGGAATATTCTTGACAAATGTGAGTCAGTATAGTACCAGTGATAACCTGGGTGTGAGACATCATCTAAAGTACAGTGGCTGGACATAGAGAAGTGGTCCAGCCGTTCATCAAGATACAGGAAAAAGAATGGACAATGGGAGGGTTGTTTTGGTGAGCATCAAGTATGAGGGAGCCCAGAGTCAGCTTCCAGTCCACTGTGTGGCTCCTTCTGGGAGGGTTTATTGAAAGGCGTGGGCTACAACTACACAGGATGAGAAGATGTGGAGTTAATGATCTATACCAACCAATTTATCAGGAGGAGTGTCCTCGGCACTGAGATCTCAGATCCCTTGAAAAATGGAAGGATTAGGCAGGTTTATATGACTTAGCTTCTGAGAGATGAAGCCTCGTTCATAGGCTGTGGCACGTGCAAGGTGTTCAGATCATTCAAGGGCAGGAAAGGGGAGAAAGTGAGTCCTTTAATGCAGTCCCTCTTGAAAATGTCTTGTTGCTTGTAGTGGAAAATGCCTGATGCTTTGAAAGGAAGACATTGTCCCTTCTCCACCCCCACATCAAACCCTACCTGGACAGCACTGCCCTGGAGTCTTCCATGACCCTGCTGTTGAACAGCATGGGTCTCTACACACAGCATGGGACTATTATCTCAACAGGAGAGTTACCGATGTGATTATTGGGCATGAAATTATTCATCCCCCTTCTGAAATCCTCTGAAGTAGTTGACTCAGTGACCTCCCCAGCTGAATGAATTCAGTAGACTGATTTATTACCCATCCAGGGGTAAGGAGGTAGTCTATTGTCTTTGATTTAAATGAGCCAATCTTTAATTTAATCAAATCCCTCCTCGTGCCTGGACAAAAGGCATATTTCTATGTGTGTTTGTATGCAGAGAGATATGTAGATGCATCAAAGTGGATAGATACATTTTGGCAACAAACAACACGCCCCCAAATGCTGCTCCATGTTTTGGGGATTCTAGGGCTGGGAATGGAATAACCTTCACTGGTCTATGGGACATGCCCAAATAAGGAAGGGGGCCAGGGTGACGTGAGCAGGGGAAGTTGGTCAGAGCTCAGACTTGACCCACTGCTCTGCTCCTTATTCACTGAATTGGACTGTGCAGCTCATTTCACCTCCATGGGCCTCAGGCCCACTATACAAAGAGGTAATTGTATTCAATGATTGTGCAGCTCCTTCTCAATTCTAAATCCAAGAGAGTGAAGCAGACAGAACATTGGATTTAGGAGTCTGGAAGTCCTGAAACTCATAAAGGCCTGAATTCAAATCTAGCCTCAGACACTAACTAGCAATGTGACCTGGGCATGTCATATAAATCTCTCTGCCTCAGTTTCTCCAACTGTAAAATGGAGGTGACTTCACCTAGCTCCAAGGGTTGTTATGAAAATAACAGGAAATAATATTTGCAAGCATTTTATAAACCTTAAGTACTATCTAAATGCTAGCTATTTTTAATCTCACAGAATACCCAGATTCACATTTTTTATGGGATGTTAGGTATCTCCCCAGACCCCCAGCCTTTTTCCTACATTGTTTGCCATCAGGTTTACTTAGGATATCTGTTTTTCCAATATTTGTCATATTTTCTGGTAATCACTTTCCTAATTAACATTAGATTAAAAAAATGCCATAAACTCTGTTACCTGCAATTGTACGAAGAATGGGATGCCTTTGTTAATCAGAAGTCTGCTTAATAGAGACTTATCATCTAGACCATATGGAAATTCCCACTTTTCCAGGAAATTAGAATATACTAAAATATGATTGCCGCTAAAACCCAGCTGAATTTAGAGTACATATTCTAAGGTAATTTGGCAGATGCTTTCTCATCTTAAAGGGCCTCAGAATCATCCTTACCCATTTCACTTATCATGTATCTAGTACATTTTGAACCATTGGCTCACTTAGAAAGTCTATTGAAAGAAGGACCCTGGGATTATGTTGGTGACTCCCTGGTGAGGGATTTGAAATAAGGAATTTGAAAAGATTCCGCCATTTTTTTGGGGGGATAGTGGTTAGAGAAGATGATCAGACTTTTTTTGAGACACAACCTCTCTTGGTTTTCCTCCTACCTTTCTGACCACTCTTCTGTCTTCTTCTCTGGATCCTCCTCCAGAACACAACCTCTAACCATAGGTGTCCCTCAGGGCTCTGTCTTGGGCTTTCTTCTCTTCTCCTTCTACATTACTTCATTTGGTGATTTTGTCAGTTCCTATGGATTTAATTATTATCTTTGTTCTGAT